>NW_015386211.1:898770-940702 GCF_001527695.2 Protobothrops mucrosquamatus | reverse complement strand
TGATCACTTAAAATAATGACTGCACTAATGGTCAGTCTCAATAGATGTGCATAAATCTTCTATTTATAAAGGGCATCTTCCTACATCTTTTTCAATACTTTCAGACAAGGAAAAACTGGCTATGGTCTACATCAGGGGTAGTCAACCTTGGCTCTTTTATGACTCGTGGACTTCAACTCCCAGAATTCCTGAGCCAGCTATGCTGGCTCAGGAATTCTGGGAGTTGAAGTCCACGAGTCATAAAAGAGCCAAGGTTGACTACCCCTGGTCTACATGAAATAGATAAGCTGAAGCATCTGTCTGAAAGCACCCAAAGAGTAAAACCAGAATTAAAAGTGGTTTCTTAGCATATCACACCAAGCCTTTCAAATGTTATTTCTTGGTAACAGGATAAATTAATATTGGAATACCATATGGATGTGCAGTTCAGCTCCCATCTGGGATTTAATGCCTCCGGGATTTAAACCAGGTTGCCTTGATGCTCTTGAAAGCAAGGTTTGGTAAGCAGCCATGTTTCATTCTGGAGATAACACATTTGCCATGGCACAGCATCAGAGAAGCAAAGGAGAGTTATTTAATGGGAAGGCTAAAGAGAGGTCTTGATCAGATTATCTGTTAGTGATAGGATTCAGAGAAGTGTGCTAGTGGCCCAAGTGCTACATCTGAGCTTTAAGCATTTTTTGCTTAGCTATGGAGGATTGAGAACGTAAGAGCAGCTGAGAATACTCACATCATCTGTTGCACAGATCACATTTTCTGAAACGCTTCTCTGCCTTTTAAAAAGAAAATGTATTAGAAAAGTAACATCGAAGATAGTGAAGGTCGAGATCAAATTACATGAGTGTCACAAAAAAAAGTCATTATGTTTCACAACATGTCCATCCTTTGCTTTTCCTTGCCACTCCTACACTGACCTTCTAGCTTGAAAGATATAAAATTTTTGTCAAATATTCTAAGCCCTTATTTCTTCTGCTTGCAAATAAAACATGTGAGGAATTGGAAGGAAGGAGGGAGGCAGGGCTGGATCAATCACTGAGGCTAAGCAAGCTCCAAAAATGAACTTGAGCTCCAACTGACCATATTTCTCAGACCACTTCATGTTCATGTTCCTTCTTACACAAGAGCTTCTTTAACACCCCCTGCAATTCTGAACACTGTGCCTCATTGATTGGCCATACTCCTCCTAACAGGGAAAAATGAGGGCGATATTTAAATTCCTTCTGTAGATAAATGTAAAGATTTGCAGCTTTTAAAATGAAATCTCTGTTGGGGATAAAAAAAAAACCAGTCATGTCATACCCCAACTTACAACAGCAACAAGTTATGATAATAATTACTGGCTCAATTTTAAAATAAAATGCAATATTGCCAGCACATTGGATATGCAATAATGTGCAACTTCATGCTGTCTGTGCCAATGTTAGGAGGTACATTTGAAAAACAGGCAACTTAGATTAGGAAGAGCATTTAGATAAGATAACCTTCATTGTCATGTATGTATGTATGTATGTATATATATATATATGTATGTATATATATATATATCACTGTCCATTTTGAATACATAGCGGAAAGAGGAAACTTGAGAGTTCACAAGACTGATGCTACATGGAACAAAACTGTGACTGAATCTGGATGTTCTGTTTCGGATACCACTGAGACTCCTCCCAGAAAATAACAAGGAAAATAGGTTGTGAAGAGGATGTGTAGCATCCCAGACAATCCTGCAAACCTTGCTCAAGCATCACTTATATGCCATGTCATGGATAGAAGGGAGTGAATTGCTAATAATCTTTTCTGCCATTCTCACCACTCTCTGCATTGCCTTCCTGTCTGAAGCAGTAATGCAGTAGTTTAGGTATAAATATTTGGAATATCACTGATTTTCCTGCTTTGGGTGCTCCAGTTTAACAGCTGTTGCTACATGAAGGCAATCATTCTCTTTGGAGACCCAAGGGTCAGCATTACATAATGATAGGTACTTTCCTAATTGTAACAGCAATTCATTATATGTAAGCACATCTTTCTCAAGCACATAAGCCAGGGTATATCTGAGTGGATGATGAAATAGAGGCTGTTCTATTCTGCTGGCTAGATACAACAAGATGCATCGGTGTAGAAGTCATAAAGGTATGAGTGGATATTTTTGGACATAGACCATACATAAAGATAAGTTAAAAAAATGTTGTAATACAACAACACTGGAAGAAAGAGACATTTGTCATGTGACAATGTCAAGTGACATTGTGAAATTCTGCTTTTCCTCTCTTATATAGATACAGTGGGACATACCTACTCCCTCTGATAACTATAGCAACAGCACTTAGATTTATATACCTCTTCATAGTGCTTTACTGCCCTCTCAAATATCAGTATATTGCCCCCAACAATCTGGGTCCTCATTTTACCGACTTCGGAAGGATGGAAGGCTGAGTCAACCTTGAGCCGGTCAGGATCGAACTTCTGGCAGTCAGCTGAATTAGTCTGCAATACTGCATTCTAACCACTGTGCCGCCACGGATCTCCATGATGTAATGGAAATCAAGTTTGAAATGACTTTGTTAGTTCCTCCCGCCCCCACACACAATTGATAATCCTGGAGTATGGGATGGATTACCTCATGTTTCCTTTCAGCATTTACATGATCCTTTGTTCTAACCTTGCACAAATTCAGATTGACCAAAAGGGTAATACATTTCTACCTTTACCATGTTTAATTGGAAGAGTAACCCATTCGGTCTTGTACTCCTCTCTACAGGTAGTCCTTGATTTATAACCATTTGTATAGCAACCATTCAAAGTTATGACAATACCGAGATACTGACTTATGACCAGTGCTCCTACTTACAACAATTGTAGCGTCCCTGCAGTCATGTGATCAACATTTGGGCACTTGGCAACCAGCATGTATTTATGACAATTGTAGTGTCCTGGAGTCACATGTTCGCCATTTGAAACCTTCCCAAGGAGTTTTCTCTAAGCAAATCAATGGGGAATACTGGATTTGCTTAACAAAGACATGATTTGCTTAACAACTTGTTGATTCACTTAATGTTTGCAGCAAAAAGGGAAGTAAAATTGGGCACAACTCACTTAACAGTTGCATTACTTGGCAATGTAAGTTCTGGCCCCAGTTGTGGTTGTAAATCAAGGACTACCTATGCTCTAAATCTACTAAGCATAATGTCAAGGCCAAGGATCAACTAATTCTCTAGAATGAGTGGGAGGCAGTAAGCACTGTTGTCCGGCCCACTACTTCCACCTTCAGCTGTTGAATGCTGACAAAATTAAAACCAAAATAGGACAACTGAATAGAAGCAGAAGAAATAAGAGAAGATACATGTGATGAACAAAAAATGAAAAAAATGCAGCAGCTAGTAGAAGCTAGACATCCCTGGCTCATCCCAAGAAACTAGATTAGCCCTGGGAAATACTTGGAAGGGAAATTCCCAGGAAATCTCAGGGCTATAGGCTAGACTGGGAAGTTGACAAGCATCCTGGGGAAAGGCAGTGGCAAAGTATTTTAGGGCTGTTGCCAAGAAAACTTCACAGAGATAGATATTCATGTATAAATGAATGAATTCTTTATTATGGCCAAAGCCCAGGAACATAAAATAGCCTGCTAGAACATTATGCAATAAAAATAAAACAGAGGAATATCAAAACAATAGAGGATCATATATTTCTTCTGGAGACGGAGATGGATTACCAGTTTGGCTGATCCCCCTTCCTTCTCTGTTTGCACTCAACATGCTGCCTATCTGTCTACTTGCAGGTAAACAGGCAAGAAGGGATTCATTAGGGAACCCTGAAAAGCTTATTAAAAGGACACAAGAAATTTATGGCTAGACCCCTGTAAAAGTAGATATGCTCCACCTTGAAGGGTGACATGTTCATGCAATCATCAGGAGTTCAGCTCAACTGAAAAGAGACTTGACCCTTCATTATAAATTAAAAAGTCTTCCACAAGGTGCAAAACCTTGGAAACTAAATAATGTTTTCATGCTTGTGAGCAGTATCTGCTTCAGTTGCTTAGATTTAGAGTCTACCTGGCTTATGACAGAAGATGCTAAATGCTTGAAGGTAAATCTCAAATTGTAGCTTTATAATATTAGTGTCTATCTTAATAAAAGTTTCAATGAAAGATGCAAACCTTTAAATTTCTTTGCCAGGAAAGCTACCGTGATCATTTCCACACTGAGTAAATAAATTACCTGTCTTCCATGGCTGATTCCTCAGGAGCTGCATCTAATGGTAAGAATGGACGGATTCTGCAATGCACTCTGATGTTGCCTCTTAGCTCCTACAGGTACAACACAGAAACCTAATTATTATTATTATTATTATTATTATTATTATTATTATTATTATTATTATTATTGATTGATAACATGCAAATCTCACATGTCTTCCAGAAACGCATTGCTGCATAGATAATGTTTAAAATGACAGAATATATAAGACCATCTCATGATCTGACACTGAACGCATTTATTTTGGCAGTAAATGTCAGGAACTTGAGTAGAAGAGTAGACTGCTTATTGTTAAGGATCCTCAATCCAATCTGTTACTACAAACAGATCAGAAGAGAACTTCAGTCTTGAAGCAGAAAATATTTTCCAGTTAAATTATGTCATTATAAAGTTAGCAGCTTTTACAGATTATGGTTTGCAGAAAGCAAAATATGCCTTCAATTCAAATACAACTGTATGAGGTTCGCAAATGCTTTTATACAAGTGGAGAAATGAGTACAAACCACAACATTTACTATCTTGGGAATCTCAATTTTGTTTTTGTTTTAATCAAATGCTGGCCTTTGAATTATTTAAATAACCAAATATGTTGGGAAAGCCAACCCTGGATGGCACCAACTCATTTATAGGCTATCCCAGGGGTAGGCAACCTTGGCTCTTTTATGACTCGTGGACTTCAACTCCCAGAATTCCTGAGCCAGCACAGTCATAAAAGAGCCAAGGTTGCCTACCCCTGGGATAGCCTAAGATACAAAGTTGGTTAGTTTACAGGCTGTAAAGGTAATACAGGTTGTCCTCAACTTACGGCCACAACTGAGCCCCAAATTTCTGTTGCTAAGTGAAACATTTGTTAAGTCAGTTTTGCCCCGCTTTACGACTTTTCTTGCCATAGTTGCTAAGTGAATCACTGCAGTTGTTAAGTTAATAACACGGTTGTTAAATGAATCTGTCTTCCCCATTGCCTTTGCTTGTCAGAAGGTTGCAAAAGGTGATCACGTGACTTCAAGACACTGCAACCGTCATAAATGTGAGTCATTTATCAAGCATCTGAATTTTGATCACGTGACAATGGGGACGCTGCAACGGTCATGTGAAAAACAGTCATAAGTCTTTTTTTCAGTCTTGTTGTAACTTTGAACAGTCACTAAATGAACTGTTATAAGTTGAGGACCACCTCTAGTTTGCTTAACTGTAATTTGTTGAAAAAAATCCCAATGATTACTTTCTAAGATTCAAGCCAGGATTTCACAACAATGACAAAAATGTGCATTGTGATGTCACAGTGCAAACTCAGTCCTTTACACACTTGCACGCAATGTCATGACACAAATACAAAAGAGGTGAAATCTGCCTTGCAATGTATATACTTTATTTGCCTTCTTCCCCTCTGGATGCCTATGAAGATTAATGGGCAATGGGAAATAATTGTTAATAAAGTAAAAACGAATTCCAAAATAATCGCACAGGTCTATTCGGACATTGTTAATGATCAAGATACTTACAAGTAGATTATTGTGCAATACTTTGCTTCTTTGTTTTTCTTTCATATATCTCTCATTAATTTCATGCAAGGATTGTTCAAGTTCCAGTGTTTTAATCTGAAATGCTAGAAATAAGTTTTCACAAATGTTCAATGAACTATTAGGCTACATGGCTTCCTTTGTGAAATAGAGAAAGGGGGCTGAAATGATTACATGCAAAATTCTACAAGTAATAAACAAAGATGAACAATATATATTTCATAAAGCATGTAAAAGACTTGGCTATACGGTATCTCTGTCTGAGTTTACACACAAATTAGAATTTTTAACCGTGTTTTCTTGAACAAGTCATTGTGATTTGGATTGAACTATAATACTAAACTCTAATGTGGATTCACATCAGAGTAAGTTTAAATGGAACAATCACATCACATATGTACACAATGTATGCTGGACTTTGTTCATGAACGTCCAGAACAACTGGTTCTTATTGATGGGAATGGAATGGTAAATAAAATGGATCCTTATATGAGGTCTCAACATTAATGTACTTGCAAAGCAGGTCAAATTGTAGAATCTTCCATCACCATCCTTATGGTCTGTGGAATTTCTTTCCCTCATCATTTAATTCTGCACTAGCCCTACAACTTTATCATTGATAAAGCACCCCATGAGATATCCCAAATAAAAGGGAAATTATTTGCTTCTCATTTTCCTTTGCTATTCTGGCTATTCTGCTCCACAAATTCTGCATTAGATAAGGTCCTAGCATCAATAGATCTTCTATGGTAGGGCTTTTCAACCTTTTCACCCATTGTACCACTTTTAGGATATGGCAATATCCGAATACCACCAGTCGCCTAGCAAGGTGTCAAAAACTTGATGACTAAAAAAAAGGAAAAAAGTGATAAAGTACAGGTAGTCCTCAACTTACAACAGTTCGCTTAGTGACTGTTTGAAGTTACAATGGCACTGAAAAAAGTGCCCCCCAAGCCACAGCCGAGCAAGACACCTGCCTGCCCACCCGGCGGCGCTCTTCCTCCTGTCTGAGGTTTTCATTGTTGTGAGCATTTCTGTTGAGGATTGGCAGCGGGGGGTGGGGTGGGGTGTGTTTGGTTTTTATTCCTCCCCCTCCCCGTCTGCTGGGTGGTTGCAGCAGGTTTTGGTCACTTCACATGACCTTGCGACACTGTGACCGTCATAAATATGAATCGGTTGCCAAGCATCTGAATGTAAATCACAAGACCCTGGAGATGTTGCAACATTCCAGCTGTTCGGCGCTTCTTTAGGGCTCAGCGGAAGCACCAGGATCAGCGCCGAGCTCCAGCTGGAGCCTGGCGCTGATCCTGGCGCTTCCACTGAGCCCTGACAGCCCTGCAGCTCCAGCCGTCTCTCGCTCAGGCTTGTGCGGTGCGGCCAACAGTTCAGTTCATTCCCCTCCCCTGCTACCACTTTTCTAGGATGGTCGCGTACCACCTGCCAGGTGCCAATGTACCACAGGTGGTACCTGTACCACTGGTTGAAAAGCCTTGTTCTATGGTACAACCTTCCCAAACCAAATGCCTTCCACAATGGTTGAAACAACAGCTTCCAGAATTCCCAGCCAACAGTTCAAAAAAATTGTTGTAACCAGTCAGCGGCTCAGTCCTCTAAATGTCTGCTTGATCAACTTTAGTCAGAATATGTCTCTTACTTTCCATAGTCTCCTTCTGTAATTGTAGCTTTTGGACAGTGAGTAGAACTTGGTGGAGAAAACTTTCACTCTGATAGTGGATATCCCTTGAAAATTGAAGGGCAGACAAACGAAGACTCTGCATGTCTTGCTTTAGTTTCTAGATCACAAACATAAAGAGACGGTGTTACGTTAGCTCATAGAAATTCAAGGTCTATTTATGGATCTGGGTCTTTTCTTCTTCTTTCTCCCCTTACATATATGTACACAGTTTATATAATGGTCTGCAGGAATAGCCCTGAGAGGAAGGAGGAGGAGATGCAGCCAGCACAATGGTCAGATAAGAGAGATCTCAGTCTGTAGAAGGAATGAGGACAGGGAGAGCATCTCAGAAGGGATCTTATTTAGTTCGCTGGAAAGTAAAGGTGAGGAGGGAGATACGTGCTTTCAGACATGCAAGATTCTGTTACTGTAATCTTACAATAAAGCTAAAGTTAGTACTCATGGTTTTGGGTTCTTGTCCAGACTATCTCAAATGACTGACCATTTGAAACATGCTGAACCTTTCCAATTCTAATAAACCTCTTTACCTGCATGGCTCTGTAAAGCTGGATTACAATGGATTTTGCAGTTCCATGAAATTTCTTCGTATTATTATAATAAGCAAAATCATGTTCTGCTGAGCTCTTCCTAATTATTCTTTGATTCTGTTTTTAAGAAAAATAAACACACGTTACTCTGAAAAATAAGTAGTCTCAGAATTAGAAATTTTCAAAAATCCAGCAATATTAAAAGCAGTAATAATAATCATCACTATAAAATTAATTGTTAAGCTTTCTGACAGTGAACTGTATCATACTGAGCTTGACTGAAGATTCAAAACATTTTCTCTAGAATCCACAATGTCTTCTATGTCTCTATAGCAGGGGTGTCCAATCTTGGCAATTTTAAGACTTGTGGACTTCAACTCCCAGAATTCCCAACCCCCAGAGGACTAGACCTCCAAAGTCTCTTCCAACTCTGTTATTAGGGATTCTGTAAATCTTAAACAGCCAAGAAATCAAAGTATCAGACTGGAATAACTGGTGATCAGTAGTGAGTGGAGCAAAACAACAGGAATCAGTCTAGGTCAGGGGTCTTCAACCCTAACCCTAACCCCTAGTCTAAGTAGAGCCAGGGAGTAATCATGAATGGAACCAATTAAATTGGTTGGCTACTCATTCTTTCTTTCCAATCCAGAACATTTCATTTGCAATTCATTCACATCCTTGTATTGGTATTTTTGCTATAACCTCATTGTCCTGGAATGTACAAACACACTAGATTGGGCCCATTATAGGTTTGCGCAGAGGAGAAAAAAAACCAATTGACTCTTAACTTTAAGGTCGTACTTAAAAAAGAAAAATGCAGGTTGAGTAAAGTAAAGGATGGTATGTAAACACTACATTTCGAGCCAATTCTTTGTTGATAGCAATTATGCATGTATTGTACAATAGAAAGTTGGAAAGTTGGAGATTCCAGTTATCCAGCCTGATCCTGTTGTCCCGTAACTGAGCCTGCATCCATTAGACAAAGCTGAGTTCAGCATGCTTAAGACAAGGAAAGAAGCGCAGGATTCTTAAAACAAAATCCTAAGCATATAGACTAGAGAAAACAATGGAACTCAACTAAGTTAGAATTCAGTAAATGAGAAGATGCAGTCATTTATTATGGCTATAAACCGTAGTAATTTATTTTTGCTGACCTTTGTAACGTAATTCTTTTGATGTGATCTCTGGATTGCAAACAAAGATACTGTTTTCTCTTGTCACTTTTTTCCTAATCTATGAGCACTGACTAACAACAAAATTCCCGAACGTCAATAGAATGAAATTGAGGGCAATTCATTGCAATAAGAGCTGGCAATGAAAATCCTTACTCAATGAATGGCTTTTTGCCAGAGTGACAAAATAAAATCTTTTTTTATTCACAAGATACTACATCTCCAATTACAGATGTAAGTAACATCTCTTTCTGCTCTGCTGTAATCTACAGAATTAGCTAACCAGGGACAGCTGGAAATCGAGAAGACTTCACTTTTAATCACTTCTGAGCAGATCAGCCATGAATAAGCTTGCTGTATTATCAGCATTCACAAGCATGCTTCATTTCTAGAGTCACTTGGCTGAGATGGACAGCTATAGAAATCAAATAAAGTAATAATAATTAAAATTTTCCAGCTATCCACTGTCCTATATAACAGCTCTGCCAGATCATATGCACATTGCATGTACACCAGACATAGTGGCAGTAGAATTCTGAACATGTTGTTTTGGAACAAATAACAGAGGATTTCTTTGAAAACAGGATGATGAATCAGAAGGACTCTTGGTTTAATTCAGACTCAGGCCATATATCTGGCTCAAATTCAGTAGCACTGAACTAAGTTTCTCTGTTTTCTTGTGGCCAAACTTTCCCCAAATTTATTAAATACAAATATTTAATTGGTGGGAATAATGCAGCAGTTGTCTAGCATGAAAAACCAACCTGATTAGTATCAATAATCTGGATTAGAGATTTTTCAAACCAGACACTGAATATTGGGGTAAACTAACTGGTAACCATGCTTGAGAAAATAACTTTAAATATTGGGAAGACTTTTTTGTCTTGTTTATTTCATTTATTTTTATCCACATCCATACCTATGCTGGCTGCTTTTTTAAAAGCCAAGAACTGGATTAGTCATTAAATACAATTATTAGTGCTTCAGTCCGGGAAGGAAGGCTAACAGATGTTTTCCAAATCTTCTTATGCTTAACTACATTTTCAGAGGATTACTAAACACACAGTAATCACCTGCACAGATAAGGATGTGCATTCAAACTGCCACTGCAAAATGAATGTTAATCTCTGTCTATTCAGTGCTTTGCTGACCAAGGTACCACCTGTTAGATCACAACACAAACAACAATCAGTTTTGATAGTTTCAGGTAAGTCCATAATCAAAATCAGGGATTTTGCAGATTTTTAAAAAAATTAAAAATTGCTTTTTGATAACTATAGCCACTCTGAGTGAAGAAAAGAAACCTAAAAAAACAGACAGGCTGTTTGGGACTTTGCTCATGGTTTAAATTGGAAAGTCTAGAAAAAGATATGTACGAAATAAGAGGTTGAAGGAATGAAAATGTTGTTACCTTTGCAAGCTTGAGGTGCAGAAGGGCATTTTCTGTTTCCAGCACAATTATCCTTTCTTCTTTTGCCTGACAAAACACAGTTCAGAGGGGCCTGAACTTAAACAAGTACAATGAGTGAGGCAACAAGCCAAAATAGCTTATTATAATCCTTCTTCAGTGATTGCATATCTTAAATCCCACCAATCACTCCATCAAAGAACCTGGGTCCCATCATGATAGAAATCCGAAAGCCTAGGGTGATATGTTTACATGTATTTTGTTACTGGATTTATCTCTCACTGGATCTTTTAAACACTTATTTAAAAATTCAAATGATTTGTCCCACCCAGCCGCCTTTGGAGTCCCATTTGTCTTAGCCATATCACAGTTTGTGAACCTGAAGTTCTCAAGTGGAGGCAGTGGTGGGATTCAGCCGGTTTGCACCACTTCAGCAGAACTGGTAGCTAATTTTTTTGTTGCCCAGGCCCAGAATGGACTTCCAGAAGCGGCATCCACACAGAGAACCAGCTGTTCACATATTTGAATCCCGCCACTGAGTGGAGTGTTTGCAACTCCAGGAGACTAGTAACATCCACCATTCATTTTTTGAGTTCAAGGCCTTTTAAATGTGTTGGCTCTACAGTCCCCTATTAGTATTTGCCCATGCAAATTTATCAAATTTATATAACTGCCATCTCATGGCAGGTGACTCTAGGCAGTGCACAACAAAGCTAAAAACAGGTAGTTAATAAATATTAAAACAATCATTATCCTCACTATTTAAATTAAAAAAACCTGTAAAAAATAAAGAAATATTGCATGAAGAGATGTTAATAATTCATAGTTCCTGTAAGGCAATGCAACTGAAGGATACCAGTGGAGGAAATCTGGAAACTGAGATCATCAAAAGATCCCAGCTTTCCTAAGTTTAACTCCCTCCCTCAAATACCTAAAGACACGTTGTGTCCCACTACCTCCTCCCCAGGCTTAGAGGATCCCCTTTGGCAGCTAACCATTGATGGAGGGATTGTGGGTCATCAAATTGGTGTGGATTTTTTGCGACTACCTAGATGGGTAGATTTGCTGCATGATGACACTAATTTATGCCAACTCAACACTCACTCGCAGCTTCCGTTGCAGCTGCCGAATCTGTTGCTCCGACACAAAACTAGGGCTAACCCCGCTGCCGGGCTTCCTCGTTCGGAGCCAGACCATCCCAGATAGTCGAAGCCGAGGGAGCACCTCCCCGTTCCTTCTTCCACTTTCAAGGAAAGCCGTTTGAATCATCCAATCACAAGCCAAGACTAAGCTTCTCGGGGGTTGCTATAGGTACCCACCGGGCTTTAGGCCAGTGTTTCTCAACCTTGACAATTTTAAGGCATGTGGACTTCAACTCCCAGAATTCCACAGCCAGCATTGCTGGCTGTGGAATTCTGGGAGTTGAAGTCCACATGCCTTAAAATTGTCAAGGTTGAGAAACACTGCTTTAGGCAGAGGAGCGAGCCGGCACACACGGATCTTCGAAAGAGATCGCTTGCAAAGCCTGGCGCGCTCCTTTTTGGGAGCGCTGGTGATCGGGAGGCTTTTTGCTAGGAAGAATCGGTGGGGTAGCCCCAGCCTTGAATAAATCCTTCCAAGGGCCTTAGGATGCACGTAGTCGCTTTCAAGTCAATAATGAACATTTCCATATGAGGCTTGTTTTCCCCGTGCCTAAAGGAGAAATTGCTGTGAGAAAACAGGCCAGAGATACGAAACAAATCAGGCCTCATGTACCCCAGTATTCCCTGGCCTTTTTTCTTTTGTTTCTCCGGCTATCGTGAATTAGGAAACAGAAGGAGCCTCGCTGCTGTTGCAAGAACTTGATAATATTAAAAGGAAGAAAAACAGCATTCCCACACTATTTATCTGCAGCAGGCTGCAGGACGAGGTTCCCTAGCAGCACTTCAGTTTTTATTCGATGCGACCAACTACTCTCCTAGAAATAAACTGCAGATCTAGGTTTACGTCTTTTTTTTCCCCTGGAGGAAAACAATTTTTTAATCTAAGAATCAACTGTGCCCCGTCCATTTCCCCAGAAGTAGGGCGCTGGAGAATAAGGCAAAATTGCTTGGTTTTGAGGTTAACCTCCCCTTCAAGCTGGCACAACAGAGCAAAATAGGATGCAGTTTTAAGATCTATTTCTAAATATGCTACAGTTCTTGTCTTTAATAATAATAATAATAATAATGATAAAGTTGGAAGGGACCTTGGAGGTCATCTAGTCCAACCCCCTGCTCAGGCAGGAAACCCTATACAATTTCGGACAAATGGCTGTCCAGTCTCTTCTTAAAAACTTCCAGTGTTGGAGCATTCACCGCTTCTGGAGGCAGGTTGTTCCACTGGTTAATTGTTCTAACTGTCAGGAAGTTTCTCCTTAGTTCTAGGTTGCTTCTCTCCTTGATTAGCTTCCACCCATTGCTCCTTGTCCTGCCTTCAGGCGCTTTGGAAAATAGCTTGACTCTCTCTTCTTTGTGGCAGCCCCTGAGATATTGGAACACTGCTATCTTGGAGCCATCTCATTTCTCCATCTTGGCACTTTCCCAAATTTTCATTGTGGTCCCTCTCAGGATTCTGAAAGCCACAAGATTGAGACAGGTGCACAAGAAACTAATATACATATCCATAGTGGCGGTTATCCATCTTGCAGGCGATGCAATAGAATGAACACATTCCAACAGCAAATGCTGTATTTCTGATTTGCATCATAAGCAGGTACTTTTTCAAACTCACAAACATGGTACAAGACAAGAATGCATTCTTGATATTATTGAAATTATCTGTACAGAAGTGATCATTTATATGTGCTCCTCCAAGTTTCCCAATATCCCTATATCGTCTTAAAATTCTAAGTATGCCTGCTAGCTGAAAAAGATTGGAAACTCCTACTATGAAACACAAGGTCTCCCTTCAGGGCATAATGGATCTGCTGCTTATGGATCTGCTGTTGTCACTGGAGAAAGAGATCAAATGCATCGTTCATGCTGCAAACTTACTTAGGATTCGCAATTATGGTGACAGGCTCCTGAGGAGACGTTTGGTTAGATCTGAATAATTCCTTGGGACATGAATCTATGTGTATACATGCTGTTAAATTCCACAATTTTCAAATGGGAAATAGCATTAAATTGCAATTAAATGTGTTAATAATCTACAGGTGTTAAGTTATTTTAAATTTTATGTCGTATAGTATGCTTTTTTAATTGTGATGCTTCTGACATGAATAAACAAACAAACTCTACAGGTGGGATACACAAATGTTTTTGCATTAAGGGCTGCACTTTTGAGGATAATCTTCCCCAAACAAATGAAGCCAGAACAAACTCCATATTTAACATCTAATTTAATATCATGCAGTTACTCATACATACACCCACATACATGCACACACACTGTAAGCTCTGTATGTTTAATAATTTTCTGCTTTGGTTACATAAAAATTATTTGCCGGCAATTTTTTTGAGGGCCAAAGCTGCTCTTAAAAGATTTTCACATGCCTGAAGAATCTGATTATTTCAAGCATTTTGTTACCAAAAAAGTATCATCTTCTCAGATGGCTGACTTGGGAAATACTTCTTTATAATTTCTGTAATATCACAAAGGACTTTATAACAATAAAAATATGTGATTTGTTGTTCCTTATAAGCAAATCACTAAAAGGTCAAGCAACTTTTAAGACTATTCTTCTTATGACTGTGAACACAGATCAGCCAAACATGCATATATACACCGTAAAATTAATCTAGTTGGGAAATTTAATGAAAAGGCATTATTTGGCACCTGCTGTTTGTTACGACTTTAGTAAGGAGTGCAGCTTTGTATTGTGTATATAAAATAAAGTGGTAACTCTTTGTATTTCATGGAGACATTGGTTGTAGTAAAGAAGCAAGTAGTAATCACTATCAGAAATGTAATTCTAAAACAAACATTGAATTTGAAGCTAGAAACAATGGCTAGACAAAGTTCTGAACTTTTAAAAACAGATGTAAAATTATGAACATTTCAAACTGCCAGCCCATGGGCCGGATGCATCATGTCGAAACCACACCTAGCTCATTGCAGCAATGGGGAAAAAGTCGTGATACGTTGTGCGACATGTGACATCACAAGTTTGACATGCCTGTTTTACAATATGTAGGAAAGTATGTAGCCTATCTACAATAGCATTGTTTACTAATTTAAGAAATTAAGAAACATTGATATTCATTACCTTTATTAAACTAAATGTCCTAAATGAAGTATATTAGAAACACAACTCCGTTTCTTTTCTGCTTCCAACTGTTCTTTTTTACATTATTTTATCTTAATTTTCTGTCTTACCACAAGTGAGTACAGTCAAAAGCATGAAAACTGAAAATCCCTTTTAAGAAGCAGGAGCAGATACATAAGACTATTTTCCTATGCTGAAGAAATGCACTGGGCATGAATGCCAGAGCTATAAAATTCAGTTTGATAGAGCAGTAAGTTATGCATCCGATATTCATTACTGTAAGGAGAGCTATCCTGCGAAAGCATTCGGACACACATTCTGGAAAGTGAAGCTTTTTTCCACCTTCCCAGAAATTAAGCATGATTTAAAATATGCAGTCATATGTTATATTGCTGATTTTTAAATATAAGTATTGGCTTATTGATTTTTAATTTTAATTTATTGCCAATAGCTATTAAATGCTATAAAATAGCCATATTTGAACAAATGAAACATCTTTAGTTGTTCAAGTTCAGTACATTATATAGAATACTACATGTGAAGTATGTACTTTGGATTGCCTTACAGATCTTTAAATCAATTGTTAGTTGTAATTTAACTTTAATAAGGCTTTATTGTGATTTACTTTTTTAATACTTGGGCATATTTTGTGTCTAGACGGAAGATGATGTAGATAAGGAAACTCTGAAGTTCTAATAAAGACTGTGCATTGGAAATCAAATATTTCACAAAATCTTTAGCTACAAAAATAGATCAATGTCATTTTAATGATCCGTAGAATAATCAATAGCTTGAATTTTCCCAGGTTATAATTCCTAGCAAGTGTTAAATATTGCAACAGAAAATATGTCTGAATAATATGAACAAATACTCCTGATCAGACATTATACAGTGCAAAGTTAAATACAATACAAAGTTTATTAAAAATAGGTTGCAAGTGAAATACAGTAGAAATGGGAAACCACAGCAGTTCTTATGTTGTTTTCTCCATAATGCACCAATAGTTATGAAAAGCATTTTTATTTATATTCACATGGCTTGAATGCCCAATAAGCAGGGGTGGGCAACTATGGCGACTTTACGACCTGTGGACTTCAACTCCCAGAATTCCTGAGCCAGCCATGTTGGCTTAGGAATTCTGGGAGTTGAAGTCCACAGGTCGTAAAGTCACCATAGTTGCCCACCCCTGCCCAATAGTGTTCACATCCACTCCACAGTAAGTAATATTTCTTTCCTTAAATTCTAGCAGCAACAGTATTCCAGCCACAGAATATCTAGTGTTCTCAAGATAAATTGGGGGGGCACCTCCTTTTTTCCCTGAATAACAGACATAACAAGCATGCAATCCTTCATTAACACTTTCAACCAATTTAATCTCCTACTTCATATTTAACAGGTGAAAATTAAAAGAACACTTTCAAATAAGAAACCTGAACTATGTAAAAAAAATATTTACACTCCAATTTTATCATTAACTTGCATTTATTTTTTTATCATACAACTCTTATTAAAAGTGATTTCTAAGGCAGTAAAGTCTACCCTCTGCATTTGGAAATGTGCATAATTCCCTAAATATATATTTATAAGAGAACATATTATACAGAAAAATCATCTAAAACCCAATTAAGGACTTTTATCAAATAGAAAATTTGCTTAGAATCACAATATAATATATTGTTTTAAACATCACACAATGCAAAAACAAACTAAGATGAGGTCTTTATTCTTAACGTCAGCTATATACACATAGCTGAAACATCAGTGGGTGAAACAGATTTCAACCATTTAAAAATTAAATAATCCTGCAACATAGTGTGTAAAATAGCTTGAACTGCCAACATCTTCTACAATATAAAGAAAAAGAACAATAGCAAACTAGAGGTACCTTGACCAGCACTTTTCTACACGAATGTCTGAGGACATGCCATCAGAATATTGCCAAGTTCCCTCAAAGGAAATTCTTACTGAAAGGCAATTTTTTTTTCCTTTTGCAGCCACAAGTAACCGTATTTTCCCTGCGAGTAGTGCTTAATTGCCTGCTACTGATAATTGACATCTTTAGTCCATTTGTGAATATTTAACTTTGGTTTTATCTTGGCTACAAAGGAGTTACCAGATGAAGTTTATTCCATATTGCTAAAGTGTGAAATTTCAAAATAGCTTTAAAACAAGACATACACACGCACACGCGCACACACCACCATACCCAGTGTCCAATATGATTTATTTTTTAAATTCTTATCAATGTTTCAAAACTCAAGTTTTAGAAGTGATTAATACTTCAGTGTAAGAAGAGATAAGACAGTGGAAAAAATAGGATGCATATCTTGTTACATTGCTGGGCTGCCATCAAAACAAGTCAAGTATTTAATGTCCAAAATCCAGATGTACATAGATTACTCCGTGTGGCTTAGTATGGACATGATAATGGAGCCCTTTTACTTCTAATAATCAAGTGTGTTTATAGCAAAGGTTTATCTGTAGAAATTGGACTCCTAATACTAGTGTTCACTGTTATGCTAGTAATCTGAAAGACTAGCTCCCAAGATCTCTTAAAAATTTACATTACCTTACACTTGTATCAAACCTACAGTGCAACAAGCAGTGGTACTTAGGCAGTTCAAGCTACAGCCACTCTTTCTGCTTAACAGATGTTTACATGTTTTGTAAAGACTAGGAAGCAACAATTCCAGACAGTTCCAAAAGCAGCTAAAGGACAATGATGTGGAAAAGGACATGACACTTGATTTATTTAATTAAAATATATTTTACAGTGCCTCAATTGTATAAACCACAAGCACTTGGCAAATAATTGATTTTCTTGCTATTGCAACAACATACAGTCTAGAAAGAAATAGTCCAGACAGAAAAAAAAATCTCATTTGGTATGAGAGTCTTCTTCTCCTTGAACTGCCCCAACTCTAGTTCCATAGAGATTTTCCGATTAATGGACAAGTTGACAGTTACAGTATCCTACTTTGTATTTAATTCATTTTCCAATTCGGTTAATTTCCTGGAAGCTTTTACTTTGTTAGACACATCTTGACCCTGGGAAAAAAGTCTTTGTCGTTCTCGGAAAGTCAAGTTCTCTGGTGCACCAGGTAAATCTGTATCTTGACTGCAATAAATATAAAAAATATTCAATGTTATAAAAATACATTATATTTTAAGTGCAGCTACTCTGCTTTTCTAATTAAGCTTGGTCTGCAACATTCACATCCTTTTTTAAAAATCAGCTAGATTAATTACTGAATAAACAGTAGTATTAGACAACCATTTTTCATCACTAAATTGTTCATGCTATTAGACATTTGTTAAACACTGGTGTAGCTATTAGGAAATCTAAAATATTTTATATAGGGTGGGTTCACATTTGAGATGACTCCAATACCCTGTTTCTGGATTTCTATATATAAACTACATGTCAAGATTACATATACCATGTTCCCCGAAAATAAGACCCGGTCTTATTTTTTTTTTTTTGCCTCCAAAAGAAGAAACCAGGTCTTATTTAGGGGGAATGTCTTACCCGCTTACCTTAGGACTGCCTCAGCCAGACCTCCCACACTTGGACACCTGCCTCGCCTCACCAGCCTACTTCTGCGGCTGCTCACTGCCTTTGCGCGAGTCGCCCTTGGCTTGTTTTGCTGGCAGAGGCCTTCAGCAAAGGCCTCTGCAGTTGAGAAATGAGCTCTGGATTGATGCATGTGGCGCCTCCCCCAGCCTCCGTTTCACTGTCAGAGGTCTTTCCAAAGCCTTTTCGTCAAGGCAGTGAAATGGAGGCCGGAGGGGGAGGGCGCAGTGCATGTCAATCTGGAGCTTGTTTCTTGGCTGCAGAGGCCTTTCCTGAAGGCCTCTGACAGTGAAACGGAGGCCGGGGACTATGTGTGCAAGCAGTGGCGGGTGGCCGCAGAAGTGGGCCAGAGAGGCAGGTGTCGGAGCATGGGAGGCCTAGCTGTAACTGTCCTAAGGTAAGTGAGTGGGGGGCACATGGGGCAGCTCCATCCCCCCATTCCCGCCCTAGCTTGATTTTTACCCATGCACCTTGCCCCATCTCATGCAACCAGGTGCAGTGGAGTGGGCGGGATCTTAAGTAGGGTTTATTTTGGGGGTAGGGCTTATATTGGGCACACATGTAAAAATCAAATTAGGGTTTATTTTCGGGGTAAGGTTTATTTTCGGGAAACACAGTACTGACTTTAATATGACATTTAGCTTCTTGTTTGGTGTGCACTTACATGCAAGCACAGTACAAGACCTGTTTTTCCTCTCACAACTTCTCTTTTATGATTTAAGCTGCACTGAGAGAGAATGACTGACCCAACGTTACCCAGAAAAACTTCTAAAGTTAAAGATGAATTAAAAGTTGGTGTCCTGCTCCCAGTTCAATACTTTACCCAGTACACCATACTGACACTTATAAGTGCTATCATTACTCTAAAATCTTTCAATCTTTTCTAAATGTTCTTATTGGATGCATTGCTATGTTTAAAAATATTTTAGATCTTTAAAAACCTTAAATTACCTAAATATCAACCAGGAGTATGTGTAATAGCTTACACCAGTAAATCAGCATTTAAAAACAAATTTATTTCCATTTTACCTTTTCAATTTCTTTTCTCTTGGGTCTGAATAAGGTTCCTGTGAACCTGCAAGTGCTCCAGTAGATCCAGTGTAGTTTGAGCCTTTGTAAAAATAAAATAAAATAACAATAACTATTTTTTTTCCCCAAAAGGTGCAGTGCTTTAAATGGATCTTACTCTATACTTTCAGGTCTAGTCTCCTAACACTACCAGCTTCCTTATAAGAAAGGAAAAAATGTTATTAAAAACTGAATACAATGGCAAATATTTCTATCATATGACAACTTTTCATCATGGACAATATAAATGAAATCAAATATATATGAAATAAATTTCCAAACTTGCCAAATCTTGCAGAATACAGATTGCCAAAATTCTAGTGGTTTAAGTGAAGTTTAAGCAGTTTGCATGAAGAATTGTAAAATAAGCTTTAGCCTTCCTGTTTATAAGAAGACTAAATGAAAACATATCCAGTAACACCAGGAATTATTGCCTATATATCTACCAAAGACTAGATTATAAGATATTAAGAATATACAGAATTTGAGAATATAGCCTTATGACAACTTTCCAATATATTCTTTTAACTGCAGCTGTCCACAATGAATCAGTAACTTTACAATGCCTATTTAGAAATGATATTTTTAAAATTTCTATTTTGTATACATTTTGCAGCACTGCACCTTTACTTTGCTTTCATATGAACAAACACAACAGCAAAAACAGCAAACCCCTTACACTACCGATGAATCTTCCCTAAAGGCCACAAGATTAAACACATCATTTGTATTTGAAATATCAACCCATCCCCCACATTTCATAGATTCTCCCTTCTGCTATTTGTACTGGTTAAATAAAACCATCTCCACAAAACATTTGAATTTTCAAGTAGTTTTTTTTAGTTTTTAAATACTGCATGTGTTTATCTTGTAAGCCTTGTTCAACACAAAAGCAAATATATATATATATATACTCCTTCTATTAGTAGTTCTTATTTAGTTATTGAACTTAAATATTTTATACATTTCAGCAGTATAAAGCTGTGTTTAATATCAGACTGGTGCCCAACAATTAATTAAAGAGAACTCAATGCATGGGAACTTCTAAGAAATCCCAACTGATTTTAGTGAGATTATGAATTTAGTGAATTAAGTATGAAACTGATTTTAGTCAGGTAAACTTCTAAAGAAACTACTAATATTATGATGGTTAGAAATTAATTTTGCTTCATGCCCAATTTTAAGTTTAATTGTCTTTTTTAGGTTGAAAAGTTTTATCTAAATATAGAAGCTCATCCACATTAGTATTAGTTATAGTTGCTCACATTTTATTCCCAGATTGAGAAGTACCAGTCTTCTAAAGTAATGCCAACAATCTAATAGAAGGAGCTGGGAAAGTTTAATTTTGCAGAAGCACAGTTTGCCATACATTCATTTAAGGACAGCAATATGAGTGTAAATGAGATGAAGAGAGAAACTGTGTAGTGTTTTCGCATGATGTGCAAAGAGCTTTTTACTTTAGGCAGACATCCTTCACAGAAGATTGAAAGTTCAAATGGAATACATGACTTGTTTTATACACTTAAAAATATTTAAATAGTTATAGGATGCATAATCCTATATTGAGGTAAGATGAAACATCAAATTATATGGCATTTTTTAGTAACAACCCTTAGCTTGTTTATATATATATTAACAAGAATTATTAGGTACAGAAGCACAGAATCATAGTTGGAAGGGACTTTGGGGATAATCTAGTAAAGCCCTCTGCCCAGTGCAAGATATGTCAGATAACCATTTAGTTTCTAGTTGAAGACCTCTGGCAAAGGTCTTCAGATAATAGCCTGTTCCACTAGCTAACAGTTTGTACAAATACGCCTTGCATTTTTCCTACTAAAATGGGAATTTTTAAATTTCTGTTAAATTCCATCTATTCATTTCATCAAAATGCTCAATCTTTTTTAGACTTTTTTTTTAATGTTCTCACTTATATCTAAAGTATTAGCTACTTCTCATCGCTTTGTGTCATCAAATTTTTCTTAAGACTCCCCTCAGCAACTTCATCCAAGTCCCTATTGAAAATACTGACCATGACGGGGCCCAGGATAGAGTCTGCTATGCAAATACTTCCAAGCAGAAGTGGAGCAATTAATAAGCACTTCTGGGTGCAGTCATTCAGTTGTGGGTTTATTTACCAGTGATGCTATCATATTACACTGGTTTATAAACATATCTATTTTATAGCATTTCCAAAATATGAAATAAGGATTGGCAAAATTTATCTATTGCCAGGGTTCTCTTGTGGTTGCCTGGGGAAGCATTACATTTAGGAAGTGAATGTTAATTCTGAAGTTTCTCATTTTAACTATAATAACAGCAGCATTATTTGCTTTCTTTTACTACAGAAAGAGCAATAGTTCACTTTAGATTTCCATGATTCCTTTACTATCTTTTTTTTGCTTAAGTGTCTGCTTCTATACAGGAAAATATAGTAAGCAGCTGCAGCTGCAAAATAGCTTGCAAGCTTCCCAAAACTCACTAATGCTCCACCTTCTTCCAATAATCTGACTTTTACTTGTGTCTTGTCAAAGCATAAACCAGTTACGACCTAAAGCTTTGTAATTCTTTGAAATTAGAATTCTACTTGTGGCCAATATTATTGAGTTACATATTTTGCAATGAAGGGGAAAGAGGAAAGTGAGGGATGTAAATAGGATAAAGCAAAACAACATGAATAATGGAAAGTTACTTCAGTACGGAGCAATGTATAGTAGAAACCTCATAAAAATATGCCTATCTACTTTGTTTGTTTTTTCTAAAACATACACCCAGGTAGTGTTTCACTTCAAATGTAATTGTTGGTTTATATACTTTCAAAGCCTTTTGCACACTGTTTACATGGCAAGTAATAAGCAGAAAGCCCACTGCTTCCCACAGTGAATAAAGTATCCTTATCGCAAGAAACATGTACCTCAGAAATGTGAAAGCACCATGGACCAATGAATAATAATAATAATAAAAATAAGTGGTGAATGAAAGAGGTGTAGATCAAAAGCCAAACCCAACAGTACTTTTAGTGGAATTTTGAAAATCATTTGCTTTCATTGTATGAAAGTAAGAATCATAGAATTTGATAAAGAAATGGAAAGGACACCGATTTAAAATAAAATTTATAGCCACAAATCAGATTGAGAGTTGGATCACCATGCCCAAGATTGCGATCAAGTAAGAAAGAATCATGAGAGTGATTTTGTTCAGAAGAGTACTTTAGTGGGAAATTTGTAGAGAGTTTCAGAGAGATTGTAAATTAAAATATTCCGTCTACCTTTTGTGTTGCTGGGATTGATGAAACTTGGCTTTTGTGGTGGGGGAGGGGGTTGGCTCATTTTGTTAGCAGTACTGTTGGTATTGACAGCGGAGGGTTGGCATGAGTTGGACAGACAGAGGCCATCTGAGGCTGGGCGTGGCTGGCGGGAGGGCTGCTGTGGCTTAGGGGGAACAGGAGGAATGTCACCGCAAGACTTTCTTGTACTGGTGTACTTATCCTGACCTGTTGCTAGACAGGAGTCCTCCTCCTCCTCATCATTGTATGCAACAAACTTGGCAGTATAAATTGTGTCAGGAGAGAGGACCTGAGTTTTGAGGTAAGAAGTGTTTCGTTGAGGTGGGGGAGGAGGAGCATTAGATGAAAGGGGTGGGGAGGGGAATTCATATTCCCGTGGAAGCGGAGGTCTGTACAGACCAGGCTCATCAGGTTCCAGCAATCGCCGTTCTGC
The DNA here is from genome assembly GCF_001527695.2 of Protobothrops mucrosquamatus. Lineage (NCBI taxonomy): Eukaryota > Metazoa > Chordata > Lepidosauria > Squamata > Viperidae > Protobothrops > Protobothrops mucrosquamatus. The sequence continues at coordinate 917,540 of NW_015386211.1, read as the reverse complement.
TTCATCATGCTGGCGGCGCCTCTCTGCTTCCAAGCGATTATAATATTCTTCTTCCTGTCGCCTCTGTTGAGCCAAAGGGAATAAAAGGGTATCAACAAATGACAAATACCAAACGCATGCATGGAAATTTTCACTAAAAAAAATTTGGATAAGTTTTTTCTTTTATCAAGGAAGAAAGTCACATTTCCTGCTCTAAAACACTGGTTTACTTCTGAACTTTGGGTGAAATCCACTCTCTCCATCTGCCTCTTAAGAGGCAGGAGAACCTATGAGGCAGATTTTGAGAGCAGGAGTGGGACAGAATAGAAGAAATAAAGCAGAATCCTTCCTGCTTTTGATGTCAGCAGAACCATTTTTAGAAGAGAATATTTCTAGCTCAGGTTGAACTGAGGATTCAGGGTTGAAAGAGAACATCAAGAAAAGCACAGAATCACCTTTGGATTCTATTTGGTGATAAGATACATATTTACACTGAGAAAAGTAAACTTGCCATAACTTATTAAAATTTCAAGGAATATCAAGAAAGAAGAGAGTGAAAAGAAAGAACGAAATGTGAAAGTCTACCTTGCAACTGAAATATGCTGCCATTAAAACAAGGGATATCCAATACCAACAACTTCATAAACCTTCTTGTACTGAGTGCCAGGATGCTTTAAACTCTCAATTACAGTTTAATGTCTGAAATTACATGAATGTACATCCATCTCCCTGCTCGGCATTATAAATACAAAGCAGAAAGGGTTGCACTGAGGAAGAATGTAGTCAGCCTTAGGTCAGCTTTACATGTAACTTTACCAAACATGCAGAGCAGAGATAATGAGAGTCTTTTTGTTGATGATGTTTTGCTTTCCTTAAACAGAATATAGGAGTTTATGCACAAAGACAGACACCACTGAAGGAGCATTCCTGGTTCCTAAATAATATCTTGATTTATATCCATTTTTTTTTCTTAAAAGAGGGCTAGGCATTTTTAAGCCATAAAGCATATTTAAGATAATGACCACTCTGAAAAATGGAAGCTATGGTGCCCGTGACTAGACATAGGATGTTTATTTACCAGAATGATGAAGTTGCTCTCCATCACTACCTTTAAGGGGAAAAAAAATTCCCAGCCCTGCTTACCTTTGCCTTTCTTGGTAGCCAGTGGTCTACTTCCATACAAAACACTGGGATTCAAGCACCTCCATTTTTATTTTCAAACAATGTCACTTCCTCACTTTTCTTTAAATTAACAGAATACTGGCACAATGTCTGGAGGATAGTGAAATTCAGTATGTTGCCTAACCATAGTTTCATTCATTAATATTAAGCTTTCATTTTCTTTTCAAATATTTATCATTTGGAAAAAATGGGTAAGATTTCAATCATTAGAATGGTATCACACAGTATCAAATATGAGTGACATGGAAAATTAACAATGGTGGTGGTGGGAAGATGAAGGAGTACTGGTGACCGGTTTCCTAAACTATAATTAATATTATATGCTAATATTTTTCTTGGGAGTCCTCCATGTTTAAACTTTTTCCTACCAACAAAAATGTCTCATTATCATACCACTGTCTATCCATTCCCTTTGGTTTGTTTAATGAATCCCACTTATTTAAACACATTTAGTGCCATTGTCTAGTAGCTGATTGTGGTTTCTTCTGAATTAAGTTTTTCATTGTTTTAAATCTGACAGCTTTTCTTTCTACCTTTTTTTAAAAAATAGGATTTCATAACTTGTAACTTTATTCTTATTGCTTTAAAAAATAATTTTATCCCTTTAGACTTACTTCCTGGAATTGATTTCATTTTGATTTTCTTTCATTATGCTTAATATCTCAGGTCCTTACATTTTTTCTTGTACTCTTCCAGCTTCATATAATCTTTCATTTTATTTGGATTTTATTTACTAGTTTATATACCGCCTGCTTCCCAAAGGCTCTTGAAGAATAATGATTATTATTTTTTTTTTGCTTTTTCTTAAATTGCAAATCTTACAAACAGGATAGCTTGGCTTTGTATTTCGAACAGCGTACAGAATTCAACACAGTACATGTTAAAAGCCACTGCTTACAATTCTGTCCCTAGCTTTGTTGAAGACTTAATAACGTTGTGATATTACAGCTAACACCAGCGGGCCAAACCAATTGAAGTGAAGTATACAAAGTTACAGAAGACTTAAGTAAAACCTTTTGCTCAGCCTCTCGCTTTGTCCGCTCCTCCTCTTGGCGACGACGCTCTTCTTCTTGCCTGGCCCTGTCTTCCGCTTCCCGTTTGCGCATTTCCTCCAGCTGCTGCTGCCGTCTGCGCTCCTCATCCTGCAACTAAGGAAGATTTATATCTTGTGTTTTACCTCAGATCCTCTTGAAGACAGAAATAATATTTCATGAAGAAAAATCTCCATTGCTGTTGAAAAGGAACTTTTTTTTAAAAAAAAATAATAATTATTATTTTCTCTTTGGAATTTTTTTTTTCATTTTGGAAAAAAAAATTATAAAGGAAATTCAAAAAGGAAATGTATTTTGTCAGGAGTGTCCAACCTGTGGCACAGGGGCTGCACGTGGACCTGAACAGCTAATAATGTGGCCCAACAAGATTGTAAATTTTAACCTTATGTGATTTATATACATTAACTGTATTATATATTTTATATGCAGCCAAGACAGTTGCTCTTCACTCAATATAGCCCAGGCAAGCCAAAAGGCTGGATACCCATGCTATAGATTTTGTAGGTATTTCTGTTCTGGGACATTGCTTTTATAGTCAAAACTGTATGTTTTACAATTGTTCTCCTGGGAAAACGTGCAAACTATAGTCGATGCTAAGCTTCTATTCTTTTCCCACTAAATAACATTCCTCTGATCTTGACAGTAAACCCAATATATCAGCTATTTAAGCTGCCTGTGGGTTTTTTTTCATATATTAATATTTTTTTACTGCAAAGGAGCATTTGGAATCTCTATAACGTAGGAAAAGTAATGAAAATCCATGCCTCAAAGTGCAAATATTTAATCATAGCTGTTCAAATAATCTTAGATTATCAAACATCTTTTGGAAATTAAACAGTTTCAGAAAAATGACTATCATCTCCTTTAAACACCTGTTAGAAGAAGTATTACAAAAGAATAAAGGAGAACTACTGGACTCTGTCCCACACTTTTTAAAACAGCTTAAATTATACTGTAATTCCAAGCATTGCACCAAGTGGTGTTATTTTAAAGGGGGGAAAACCTAAATTGCTATTTTTTATAAAAGGGAAGGAGGTAAAATCTTTAAATATCATTCCATTTGATAGGTTTCTTGTGTCATAATCCAACTGCACTTTTAAATATATTTAATTCAGTAAGGACGAACTAGATACTGAGAACTCTTTACTTCATTGAATTGTAATGTCTATGGTTTGCAGTTTAATACTCAAAATTATTAGTTTTAAGGAAGGGAAGCTGAATATTGCACTGAGTGATTTAACCAGATCTGATTCCTTTAATACCTTTGTCATAATAGATTACCGGTAATAAAACTGATCAGTACAATACATCTTATTTTGTTTTCAGTTAATAAAATAATAGATAAAACATGTAATGAAATTATTATAAAACTATTCATATATATTTTGATGCTTTTAGTGTAACATACAGTTCTACTATCAATATAGTTAACAGCAATGAATGTGAAATATTTTTTTGTAAAAATATTTTAAATCCTCTAAGGTCAAAGGTTTAACCCTAAAGTTGTATTCCAAAACCCAAATCATTAAAACTAAATGCCAAATTATCAAAAGCTTGGACAAGAAGACAAATAATATATTGGAATGCTAAAATACACTAAAATATATGATTTAGGGAAGACTTTTTTAAAAAAAAAAGCATGGGGAAATGAACAATGGAAACTCACCTGCACAAAATGTTTTCAAACTAATGATATATGTTAAATTATTAAAATATGGTTCATTTAACTGTGGTAGTTCACAGCGATATACAATTAAAATATGCAAACAGAATACAACTTTAAAAGAAAAGTAGGAGAAAAAATTAGGAGCATTCTTAAAGCATTAGGTAGGTGTCTCTTGCTTGCCACTAATTTAATGTACTATTCCTTGCCCTGAAGCACTCTAAAGCTAAACAAATATCCAATGCATATTGGATTATCATTAATTAAAAAGAAAAAGAAAAAAGTATTAAGGAAAAGCATCGAAGAGAAAGAAATAAGAACATACCAAATCTAGAACAGAGATTGCTGGCAAAGCAGTCTGCTGCAGGTAATAAGAGAAGGAAAAAGAAAGATGCACAGTGAAAATAAGGGTAAATTTAGATTGCACTATGCCAAAAGCATTTTCTTTGATTCGTTACTACAACTGAATAAAAATAAAAGCCAATGTGACAGTGTAATATGTTAGCAAATCTCTCAAAATAAATCAGGAAAAGAGATTTGTTTTTTTTAAAAAAAATATTTTCTGTAAACTCTGTTAATTCATCTATTTGTGCTTAAAGATTTACACAATATCAGGAAAACAGAGTATTGTGGAAAAATGGCCAAGTGGCTATATTATTTTAAATTTACCATTAATAAGAAGCAAATCTAATGGGAGTTCTAAAACTATGCAAAACAAATACAAGATATATTTTGCAACTATTTAGAAAAAGATTTTAACAAAGTATATGGTGCAAGTTTGAAAATAGGTCAAACTGCTCAATAATGATGAAAATGTTTTTAAAATTATACAGTATGTAGATTTTTATCCATGCAGTTAAAAACCTGAATGACAACAAGTAGAACTAGCAACAACACCATGGATAGTTGTTACTTTCATTTTATCTACCTAATTTTCAGTATAAAAAACTTAATCAAACAAAAAATAAATAAAAAAGCTATGCATTTAGCAAGAAAATGCATTAAAAGCAGCAATGGAAAGTAAAGCTTTTAAAAGCAGGAAAAGAAGCATAACGTAGAAAGCAATTGCTGTAAAAAAAAAACCACTTGAAATCAAGTTGCTGCTATAATTTGATCATTCATCAGTGTTATTTATACAGCCCCCTAGCACAAATAGGTCTTTAGTTATTCGGGTTTTCTCCCGCGTAGAATTAAAAGTACCTTGGCGACGTTTCGACGAAGTCACATTCGTCATCTTCAGGCTGGTGTCTTCAGCTTCGTGCTCCTAAGAGCACGAAGCTGAAGACACCAGCCTGAAGATGACGAATGTATAGGATTGTTTTTGAAGCTGTATTCTTAGAAGTGGATTTATTAAAGAGCTATTTTTCCTGGTAAAGACAAAATCATTACTCTTTGGAATGAAAATTCCAAATCCTGTTATGCTATGGACTATTAAAAGATGAAACATAAATTTAAAACAGCTTTCAATGGACAAGATTAAAAAAGCTACACTGTTCTGGAATATTACATATGCAGCATACAAATTAAACTGATAAAATATTAAGAATAGGGATTTTGTTTTTTTAAAAAAGGAACTTGAAAGGAGGTTACCTCCCCCTAACAATTTCTAGGTAATAGCTTGCAACACACCACTTAACTGACAAATCAGAATGGTCAACTTCATTATATGCAATGAAAGACAGGGACATTATGAGAGTCCAGTCCTCCTTTATCCTGTAGTGATAACTAATTTTTATTTATGGTAGCAGTATGCAGGAATTTTAGCCCATGAAATGCATTTTTTAAACGGATTCTCTCATTTTTACCCTTGCTCTTCTCTCAGCTTCTAGTCGTTGCATAATCAGCATAGTATCAATGTCATCATCTTCTTCCTCATCTTCATCCTCATCTTTTTGCTTCGACTCTTGAAGTCGTTTCTGGAACTGCCACTCCAGCATGAGCTTGCGCAGGCGGTCATTTTCTTCACCAGTTCGATCTGGCTTATTTTGAAGGTCTTGAATCTCTTTGCTTAGCATATCCACAATATGCATCTGCTGCTGTTTCTCCAGTTTCTCCTTAGCATCTCTTTTCCAGGGATCAGGTGACAGACTATCACTAGAGGACAGCTCTTCTTTACTTATGGTGATATACTGGAGATCTCTCCGTTCAATGGTTCGGGGCTGTTGTTGGGGCTGCAATTCTCTAATGACAGTCTCATGAGACCTCTGCAGTGTGGAAGGTTTCTCTGGTTTCCCCTGCTGAAGAGGAGGAAGCAACGACTGAGCCGGCATTAGTGGCTGAGCACGTATTTGCCCCAGTTTTCTTTCCTGCTCTCGACGTTTCCTATCTCGTTCTTCCTCCAAGCGTGCTTTTTCCTTTTCATACCATCTCTGGTGTTCTTCTCTCTTTTTGTGCTCTGCAGCAGCAGCAACCTGAGAGGACTGTGACCCCAACTGATTTGCAGGTGGAGGTGGTGGTGGGAGAGGTAAATCCATTTGCAGTCCATCAAACTCAGCTGCATAGTGCATGGGTGGGGGAGGGGGAGGGGGAGGAAGGTCTGTCCTTGTGGACTGAGAAACTGCCAGCAACATTGATTGAGTAACTATAGGTGTTTTCCAGCGTCCAGGTCCACTTTTGGTTAAAGAAGATCCAGAGGGGATAGATTTAGAGGAATTGTTTAGATGCTCCTGGCTTGATGTGCTAGAATCCACAGAAGAATTCATCCATGGATCGCTATCTGATTTTCTCTCCATATATTCCATATCTTTTTGCATGGCAACTTCTAATTGATTCCTGTCTGCCTGATAAATGTTATCATCCCGTAGTTCCTCTTGAGAACGTGTTACGCGCTTAAAAAAAAATAAAGAATATAACATTAGTTTCCACATATTAATATGCCATACATCAAGAACTAAATGCCAGTTTATTACCTTTGCACAATGATTACTCACTTGTTCTTAAAAATCAGCATTTTAACAAGTGGTATACATTATAAATTTGAAACCCTACATTCAGCTTTTCATTCCAATCAAGTTAAACCAACTCTAAAACAACCTGAGACAAGATTTTGAAACTATCTTGGCATATGTTCAACATCAGCAGAATCCACGCTTTATACTTTTCCTCAGAATAATGCCAAACTATTATCACTTTTATAACTTGTGCTCCCAGAAATATTTAGGTCTAAGAGCTTATATGAATAACTAACATCATTCCTCCCACTGCTTTGGCAACTTTTAGTATAATTGCACACACACATAGACACATATACCAATATTGCAAAGAAAAAGGAACTATTTGTTCATCCCACCTTATTATTCATCTCCTTTTTTTTTACTTCCGCAATACTGAAATTTAAACAAACTATAAATTCCTTATTAAATGCTCAATTGTCAAAAGATACTGTGCTGCTGTGAATATCTGCAGTATTAAATATAAAATACAACTGCTGTACAGAAATATAATAATAACATACCAAATACCTGAAAATTTCTAATCTGCTTATAAGCTTCACAAGCCTTGTTGTGTACTTCTACAATTTATTTTAAATACAAAACAGACCAGATAGAAGAGCTGGCAGCTATGAACAAAAGCAACATTTCTGTACTTCTCTTTCAAAGACCTTAATTATGACCTAAAACGCTTTGTTTTCAATGAATGCATTTCTTATGCTCTATTAGTCCAAAAGCACCGAATACAATGCACATGATTAAAATGCATTGACAGATTAGTAATATCTTAAAAGAAAACAAAGATAAACCAGGCATTCTATAGTTTGTAAAAATTAACATACTCTTATTCCTATACAGCAGTTCTTTCTCAAAAGCTCTAAATGTGATTTAAAAAAAAAATATTATCAGACTTCTTCTGCATTTCAGCCCTCAAATCCAAATATAAATTGATAGCTTTTCAAACACAATACAAGCAAGCAGCAGATTTCAAACACAATATAAATGACTACAAGATTCTAGTTTAGAAGCTGGCCAAATACTGTATTTTAGGAATAGCAAAATATAATAAAATATGAAGGTATTTTTACAACAACTTAATACTAGACCAGTTCTAGTCATCATAATTCTTGTTCTACCCACAATCCCCAAACTACTAATTTGATGAAGCAAATTATTTCTAACCTGATTTGCATTATTGATATAGTGATTACTTTCAGCAGGAATTTGGGGCTTTTCTTCATAACTTGCCCATTGATTTTGAACAGGGCCCATTCGATCCTGAGACCTGGAGGCTGGAAATGTGAAATACTCTCTGGTATAAGTTTGTGTTGGAATTGGATATGCTTCCGGTCTAGCTGGTAGTATCTGTTCCTGCGTAAATATGGAAAGATCATTTACAGATGTCAAAAATAGTATCAAACATTTTATAAATATTCACAGGTAAAGATTTTTTCACTACTTCTAACCTCTGTGCAAAGATTTCCAGTAGACACTGAAGTTATCTTATTTGTAGTTCCTCCAGTATAAGCCTTTTTGGTCCCAGGACTTGGAGGCTGATCTATTGAAAGCAAGCAGATTTAAATGTTAACAAATGCAAAATAAACATTCAAACAGGGACCACAGGATTTATTAGCTTTTTCTTCTCCGCTGTGGTGCCAGCCCTTTGCAACAGTCTCCCCCATAAGATGTGACTGGCCTTGACCGTATCAGTCTTCAGAAGGACAATAAAATGTGGCTTTTTTCCTTGAGCTTTGAGTTCCTGTGTGATACACTACACAGGGTCAGTGTTTGAGTGGTGCAGCCATATAGTTTATTTAAATAATTAATAAGATTATTTAAATAATTAGTTAAGAAAATAAATTTCATTTTTACCAATTTAATTTATGTGACAGTTCGTTATATAAATTCCAATCCCTTTAGGCTTATTTCAGGTGTTAATTCACAGAAACAGTTGTAAAAGCTGGTACTTGCTTACTTGCTACATTGGGACTAGATCGGTGATCAGCTCGATTCTTCAGCAGTCTATCATCCGCTGGTAACTTCTTTGGTTCATTATATTCTGTCCAAGGCAGCTGAGGGCTTTCAGGTGATCCATTCTGAGCAGTATTGTTATATAGCTCAAAACCTTCACTCTTTGGTCGGGGTTTACCTGAGCCACGGCGATCTGAAACTGAACAATGAGTGTATGTGTGAAAGAGAGAGAGAGAGAGAAACATACTAATTCTTCTGGTCTGCAACGAAGGTAAAAGAGACCCCATTTCTAAATTCTCCCTTAACCTTCTTCATATGTGCAGTTTCAAAAACCAAAATTCATATAAACAAAATCAGGCAGACAAAATAAATTAGTTGCAAATTTGCTTGCATTTCCTGGTCCTGTAGAACTCAGATGGAATGCTCTTGACTCTCTCCAGTCTATACTACCTACTTAATGTTCCAGGTTATATTTCCAGTTTCCCTATTAAAATTATAATCGTGTTCTATAGTTGGGAAAAAAAAGCAATGTTTGAGAGTTCGAAGAACAGCTAAAATTCACACCAACAGTAGCAGACTACACAGATTAGTCTTTAGACTAATTTTACACATGCCCAAAAATATTAGAAAAAACAAACATCTTTCAATAAAACCTCTTTAACAAAAAAATGCTTTACAACACAAATCTCTGCTTTTTCATCAATTCATTATAATTCCCTTTTAAGAACAACAAATTGAGAAAGGAGTGTTGCTAATATTCTGAGGATATAAATCTCACTCAGTCAAGAGGATAATCCTATATGGAATATGCTTAAGACTAAGCATCCCATTGAATTCAGTAAGATTTTAAGAGTAACAATCCTTGCAAAGTAATACTTGTAAGTCCTTCCATGGATGCTCAAAAGCAGGTAGTAGCTGGTTAATCTTGAAAAAGTTTTCCAGGATTAAAACTTGTTGGTACCAAATGAAAACCAATGGACAATTCTACAATAGTAGGCTAGTCTGGAACGTTGAAAAAACATTCTAGAAAAAGGAGGTGGCAAGCCAATTCCATGTTACTGCTTAGAGCAGAACTTAACTAGGTCTTTAATTTAGCTTTCTTGAGGGAGAGAGAGCAATGAGCATGTCAGAATACATACTAAGTACTTGAATATGCCTTATTTTTATAATAATTTTTAAAATTGAATTTCTATATATATTTCATATGTGGACAAATGTATTTTAGTTGTTTACCTCTTTGCATCATTGGAGATGGTTGATTTAATAGTGTTGCTAAACCATGGTAAATAGCTCCTTGTTTTGCCACTTCTAGCGTGACAACTGTTCCTGTTCTTGTCATCAGTTCTGCAGCTCTGAGTAAGTTTGGAAATATAATGGTGAGTTTGCAAGAATCAGTAGTAACAAACTAGGACAGGGCAAATTTGAAGCATTTAGTCAGTAGAAAAATATACACAATGAATATAAGTAAGTTATGGGAATCCAATAGAACTGTTTACAAAATAGAAAAGAAACACAAAGAAACACATCAAATCCTTGTCATTCTAGCAAATAATTTCTATCTGGCTAAGTTCAGCAGAAATAAAAATCAGAATGTTCCTGTCGCTTTGGGTTTTGGCCAAAGCAAACTTTCAAGGATCCTGGGGTAAGTAAGTAAGTACAAAGCATATTTTCTCTCACTTCTGCTGCTTAGAATATTTTACTAGCCTGTGCATCCCTTGATCTTCCTTCTCTTTCCTGTCTCCCTCTCTTTCCTGCCTGCCTTCAGCTATAGTTACTGATGCCTTTGACATTTTTCTGTTCTCTTCCCTTCTGCCCCAAAAATTCTGCCTGAAACAACTGCAGTTTAGTCTATAATTGAAACAGAAAAGCCCCGTTTCATTCCATATATAGATAAAATATTCTAATATTTGATTTGGGTACAAACCACCTGAAATCAAATGTTCATTTTTTTGTCTATTTCCCATAATGATGTGCCCAAGCCTCATTTATAAGCAATGAATATTTGCATATTAGGAACAAGAACTGATTTTTCGGCACTACATTTGAGTTCTAGCGCAGCCCTTTGGATTCTATAAGGAATATCATAGTAAAAACAAGTGAATTATGCCACATCTTTTTCATACCAGGCAAGAAGTTATTTATATACTACTAAATGTTTGCATCTGTTTTGTAACCTTGAATTGGGCTAAATGCTGTTTCATAGGGAGAAGGGAAGGGAAGGGAAAGGAAATTTCTGATGCTCACTGCCAGCTTCCCACAAGGAACATCAATGGGGAAGTCGACAGGGAGTCAGAAGTCACTCCCACTGCTACTGTATTTTTGCCCACCTGTGGTCATTCTGTTTCTCTGTTTAGGTAAGAAAATGAAACAATGATCCAGTGAGTCACAAGCTGTCTAATTCTCCTTAAAATTCTAATAGTGGTACTACAGCCTGCAATACAATGCTCAGGTATATTATTCAATTATCTCCTGCTCAACAGATTGACAGATATGAGAAGCAGTTATGCTTATGCTTCATAGCTTTTATAACTTCCAGAAATACTGCAAGCTACAACTGTGCTTAAAAGTTTGTGAACCCTTTTTGTTTCAATATTTCTGCATAAATATGACCTATGACCTTGTGTTCTCAGGAGTCACCATCAGGAGAATAGTGAACAACAATAGTGTGCATGGCAGTGTTGCAAGAGTGCCACTATTCTCCAAAAAGAACACTGTTAATTACAGTTTGTGAAAGACCTTGTGGAAAAGCCAAGCTATTGGAAGCACACTCTATGGATGAATGAGACCAAAATAGAACTTTTTGGCTTAAATAAATAGCATTATGTTTGGCAAAAGATAAAAATTGTATTCCAGCATAAGAATTTTTACTCCATGTGTAAAACACAGTGGCAGTATCAAAGCAGTTTAGGCCTCTTTGCTCTCTCTGGACAGGGATGGCTTGCCATCATTGATGGAATATAAATTCTGAATTGTACCAGCAAATTCTACTGGAATTTTGGTATAATGGTTAAGGTACTGACCTAGAAAACAGGGGATTTAGTAGATCTTGTCCCAACTTAGTCATGAAAAACTGGCTGGGTAACTTTGGGCCTTCACTCTCTCTCTCAGCCCAACCTACAACCTAGAGTTGTTAGAGGAAAAATAGGAGGAGCAAGGAGTATTAGTATGTTCACTGCCTTGAGTTGTATATGAAATAAAAGGCGGGATAAAAATCTTTTTTAAAAAACGTCAGGGAATCTGTCTGTGATCCAAAGCTCAAAAGAAAGTGGGCCATCCAGCAAGGCAATGATCCAAAACACAAAAGTCAAACAATCAAGGAATGGTTAAAGCAAAAAAAAGTTAATGTTTGGGAATGGCAAAATCCAAGTAAGAAAGTAACCTCATCAGGAAGGACCTGAAGCAAGGAAGCCTACAACATCCTAGAGCCGAAGTGGTTCTGTGAGGAGAAATGGGTTAAAATTCCTCCAAACCAATGCAAAGAACTGATTAAAAGACACTGGAAGCAATAAGTTGCTGCCCACATACGTTTGTCAGGCAGAAATATTGTAGTTTTGGACCATTTTCCACAATAAATAAATGAACAAGTATAATTTTGAAAAATCAGAAGGGTTCCCAAACTTTTAAGCACCACCACATATGGAATAGGACAATCTGCCACAGCCATCTCGCCATGGCCAACTCGCTGTGGAACAACTCACTGCAGGCAACTCCACATGGGGTGGAAACAATGTCAAAGAAACAGCGGTGGATAACATTTATGGCACTGAGTTATCTCACATGGAATTGTCCATAGTGAGTTGGCTGCAGTGAGATGGCCACAGCGAAATGGCTGCAACAAGTTATCCTAGACCCCACCATATATAGATAAGAAGAAAAAATATGGAAAACAAACAAGTCACACCTGTTTTACATAATGCACCAATATCTGTTACTATGTTTACAATTTCCAGAGTATAATATACCTTTCTTGAGAAAGTCCAACCAAACTACGCCCATCCACACTAAGCAGCTGATCCCCTGCAGCCAATCGACCATCCTGGTTACATATTTGACAAAACAGAATTATATTATTTAACATGGCATGAAAAGAGATTTCATGCAGTTTAGAAATATTTGAAATTAAAACACTAAGTGAACATTTTTTATAATAATTACAAGTATTACTAACCACATCTGCAGCGCCACCTTTTACCACAGATTTGACATAGATGCCAAGTTTATCTTGACCGGCACCCTAAAAAGATATAAAGCAATTTTTTAAAAAATGATGTAAGGCTAGGATCATAAAGACATTTTATAAGAGAGTGATCTAACTGATTTAGATTCTCTTATTTCCAAATATCCATACAATGGATCACAATATAAGTTTTTAAAGAGTTGTAGCAACCTTAAGAAATATATTTAACTATAAATATATTATAGAATATAATGTATTTATTATAATACACTACATAAGACAACACATTTTTAGCAACAAAATAAAATAAGTAGCATTGCTTAACAATGAGTGATGGTGGGAATTCAAGCTAACAACCTCTGGAGAGATACATTCCTTCTAGCAATATTTTATACACTTCTATGGAATTTACCATCATCTTATGCATCATCTAAGTATCAGTAATAAAGCCATCTCAACTATGTATAAAGCATTTTACAGACTTTTAAGAATTCTAACAAGGATAACCACTATTGCTGTTTTTGTATTTCAGACTGGAATGGAAGAAATTATATATTTGGAAGTCGGTCTATAAAGTTGGAGGTAAATATTCCTAAAAGTAAAGGTAAAGGTTTTCCCTATCCAGTCCTGTCCAATTCTAGGGGGCGGTACTCATCTCCATTTCTTAGCTGAGGGAGCCAGCATTGTCTGATGTTATTTCCGGTCATGTGGCTCTTAATTCAGACCTTTGGCAACTAACTCTATTGTATTTTTTATTCTTTTGGTTACGGACATCAAGTATGAGAAATTTCCTTTACAGAAGCTGGGGTGCAAGGAGTAGCATTTGCAATAGAGTTGCTCCTTGCTGCAGTAGAGGTCAATGCAAACACTTAATTCCTGGATAGTCTATGGAGCTCTCTGACAACTTGTGTACATGTTTCCAACAATGTTCCTAAGTAAAAAGTTCTGAATATATTTAGTCTAAAAATGATATGTGATGTCTGTGGTGGTTGTTTTTTTCCACCAAGTATACAACTTTGGTATACAATGGTGGAGAAGAAAGGCAGCAGGTAAATCACCTGAATCAACTCTGATGATCGGACCTGGATATCTCCGAGACCGCCTTCTGCCGCAGATTACCTCCCATCGGCCGGTACGCTCCCACAGAGTGGGTCTCCTCAGGGTGCCGTCAGCCAGACAGTGCCGGCTGGCGACCTCCAGGGGGAGGGCCTTCTCGGTGGGAGCTCCCACCCTCTGGAACGAACTACCCCCAGAGATCCGGGTGATCCCGGATCTCCCCTCCTTCCGCCGCGCCCTGAAGACATGGCTCTTCCAACAAGCGGGATTGGCCTAGGGGAATTTTTAGTGGGGTTTTAAGAGAAATTTTAATTATATTGGCCATAGTAAATATTTCTTTTTAATTAGGTTTTAAATTGGGTATTGGGTATTTATTGTTGTATTTGTTTTATAAGGCTGTCAGCCGCCCTGAGTCCGTAAGGAGAAGGGCGGGATAAAAATTGAATAAATGAATGAATAAATAAATAAATAAATAAATGAGTAAGTTGACCATTTTCACAGAGAAATTACTCATAGCCACTAGGTTAATCTATTCGTTAAAGGTTTCCTAACAGCTGTTACCACTGGAATATATCAATTTCCATGATGATTAATAATAATAAAATAATATTCAATAAGACTATGATTCCACTTTCCTTGAACATTTTGGCGTTTCAGGTGAATACAATAAAAATATGATAGTGCAGAATTACACAAAACTTAGTGTTTAATAAACATATAAAGGGACAAGTGTCCCTGCAGCATCCTTTGCAGATCAATGAAGAATATCTCTGAAGTACTTTATTAGAAACAGGTAGCATTTTGGATTGAAGAGTGGTGCATCACAACAATCCTGGTAAAAGCTCACAGTACTTTTAAGGAGTTGCTGATAAAGCAAGTACATGAGCATCTCTACATGCTCCAAAATAATTTTTGTTATCAAATCCAAAGTACAATATTGCACAAGCTTAGCATGTATCATCCCTTTCACTGAAAATACTGCAGAGTAAACTTTGATTTAACTCAGTTGGAGTGAAGTGGGCAGAGTAGAACAAGGTTAATACTCATAAGTAGAAATCTGATGTGTAACATTGGAGACGAATT
Organism: Protobothrops mucrosquamatus; assembly: GCF_001527695.2. NCBI lineage: Eukaryota > Metazoa > Chordata > Lepidosauria > Squamata > Viperidae > Protobothrops > Protobothrops mucrosquamatus. Next base: position 902,447 of record NW_015386211.1, on the reverse strand, counting down.
CCAAGTAGCTTGTAGGCTAATGGTCAGAGGAATGTTTTAATATTACAATGAAAAAAAAATATTTTCATGAACACTCAGCAATTCAAGTGACAAAAAAACTAGTTCAAAGGGTTTTTAAAAATTACTCCCTCCAGAATTAAACCAGAAAAAGATATAACTCCACTACTTTTATAAAGTCCTGATGTATCCCAAAATGTAATAAAATATAAAGATTCATAATAGCTTCTTATAAATAGTAAAGCTTCTATTAGAAGCCATGTTATTAATTTCCTATTTCTTCCTAATGATCTGTACAGTAGAAGTAGTTTTTAGATGATGCAAGGAAGTACAGAGGAAGCAATTCCAGTGAAAATGGCCTGCCTGCTTCCCTCCCTCAGGTGAGTGGTTTTGTTACAAATTTTGAGGAAAGCCTTATTTCCATCTAATGAATTTATCGTGTGTGTACAATGGTCACTTATTTCTGAGATAAAAAAAACAAGTGATCAAATACTATTATTTCCAGCTTCTGTATATTTTTCAAGAGAGGCTACTAAACAGAATGTAATTTAACTGAAAATTTTAAGTATGACAACTTGAAAGGAAAAGTAAGACAAATTTCAGGATAAAAAAAATCAAATGTGATCAAGCACTTTAAAAAGAGGAAAGTTTAGAAGTCAAATGCAATTGTATCTTTTTATGAATTGGAATAAAAATAGGGCTTCAGCTATGAATGTTAAACACAGTTATTGTGGGTGTACATACACATACCTACAAATAAGCATGCCTAACATTATGCTGTTTTCTCGTTATACTGTTCCATACATAAAAATACACATGGAGACAGACATCTGTACACACACACACACACACACACACACACACACACACACACACACACACACACAGCATAGATACAGTTAAGCCTTTTTGTTTGGCTTTTTAAGATTATTTAATGTAACATATTTTCAAGTTTCCCACTAAATTTGTTTCACTTTTCTTTACAATTTTAATCATTGTAAACTGATTTTTTTTCTTTACTTTCTTTGTAAAAGCAACTAAAAACAAAGAACAGCAAATGTGATCAGCTAAAATTGTTGTTGTCAATCTATTAAATAACCTGTTAAGACATTTTAAAATATTTTTTGCTTTCTAAGATCAGAATCAAATGATACCAACATTTATTTTACTTACATGAAAATTTATGAAATGGGAACATTTGCAAAGCCTGTTAATTCTTTTATTTATTAATGTCAAATTGTTCATTTTTGTATGTCCAGGATTTAAATAGTACATCCATTTTATCAACCAACACAAAGTGCTTAAATTAGACCTTATTTTTCAACACTTAATATAACAATTGTTATTTACAAGTTACAGAAATTAAAACCTGCCACTGTACTTTTCATTTAATATCAGATAATAGGAACAAGCTTTATGTATAATTCATTTGTTTTTTTTAATGCCATAAATTCAAATAGATAGTAATGTTATAAAAGCAGTGCTCCAAAAATTCATTTGCCAAACAATTTTAGATTAAATGGAAGATTAGGAAGAATATTAAAATTATAAGTTTATAGGGAAACTTTCGCTGTAGAGACTTACCAAGGATTCTGTTCTTCCAACAACTGAAAACCACATTGTAATTCCAGAAAATATAACTCCTCACTTGTTTCTTAGACTTTAAGCACAACTTTCAGTCTGCTAGATTTTCCAAAACACCCAGCAGGATAATTTGGCCAGGAACTGATGCTGCGTAACATCTATCAACACTAGCTACAATCGATATAATAGTCCAACTCATACACAGCTTTGCTACTCTGATTTTCATTTAAAAGCTTTATTAAAATGAAGATACTGCCTAGAAAAAAATCAATCACTCTATTGTACAAGATATAGAAAATCCAAATTAAACAGGAAGTAAAGTGCTGGCTCTCAGATTTGAAGAAATCAAATGCTGGCTCCTCCCCTCCCTCCCTCCTCCTCCAAGTGATATATTTCTAAAGTAAACTGCATGCACACACTGCTTCCAACTCATCTGGATTTCATAAAATGTAACCATAGTGTGGTTGGAAGTTAAGCAGCATTTAACATCAAAACCTATTTTAGACATAATACTACTAAATTTTGCCCTCGCTCTCAAGAGTATTATTATTCCTGAACCCCAAATAATCCAATTTTTGCCACCCAAAGTGTACTTCTTGGTACTATTATGGGCAAGCAACTATTTAAATGTCAGCAACTGGAAATCATCACAGCAACAGTAGAAAACCCACTCAAAAGAGACTGGAATTATAACTATTGTCCTTCAGTTCAGAATGGCTATGCTCATATAGAATGCCAATGTTGTAAACAATATGCTAACAGAAACATATCTGGCTTTTTAGACGTTTGATCTTATACCACATCCCTGCCATTCACCGTTAATAACAGATTTAGTTAATCCCTTATTAACTAAAAAGTGGTTGGGTATTGTAGTTATTATTTCAGGAATATTATGAATTAGAAGTAGTCTTCTTTAGCAGTGAAGTCAGTGGAATCTCACTATTCCAAACATAAAAGTATGTACTGATTGAATTGATTAAAAATTTGGTTAGTTCAGAAATTTGTTTTAAAAAGCAGCCAAAAATTTGCATTTGGTTACTCAATGACAAGGCATGAAGTCAACAATTTCAAATTGCCAGATATTTCTCAATGGCTAAAATGCCACTTATATGAAGACCAATGATATCCCTTTTCAAAAATTGTCTTCTTTAATTTTAGATAATAACACCTAAAAGTACCATCTCTTTAGCAGAAAGTCTGAAGTTTATCAACTCTTTATTACAGAACCTTTAAAAGGCATTAAAAATACTTAAGCTGATTATACATTAATCCTATTAAAATTACAAAAAGAAAAATATACTTCTCGTCTACTAAGGTTACTTTAATTAAGTTTTAACTCTCTACTAGAGGAATTTTGGCTTCAAGAGTAAAACAAACTTGACTCCCTGCTGAATCTTTCTCAGAATTTGCTTCTTGGTAAATAAAGACAAATTAATCAATCTAAGTGATCAGATTAATAGAAATTTTAGGGAGCCTAGACATATCAAGCTTATACATTATTCCATTGTCTCATTCAACAAGCTAATTTTTCTCTTGCTTCAAAAAGGCTAGTGAAATTGTTCACTTGTTAATAAAATTATACTAAGAACTTTTCAAAACCAAACACTCATAGAAGAAGTCAGATATGACCTTACAACATGTTCTGTTTGCATCTTAATGCAAAATATTCAGTGAATCAATAGCTTTTGAGACAAAAAAACAGCATATTTGGTGCACAAAAGCAATATCACTGCCAAAATAACATTTAGAAATTATTTACATACTGTTTTAAGAGAAATAAATGTCAAACCAACATCCATGTGAACTCTTCCTTAAAAATCAATAAAAAGAAATTTCATTTGTGGAACTTGGTAACTATTTGCTATTTATTTCACTCCTCATATCCCATCTTTTCTCTGGGAGCTAAACACTGTATACTTTCTTCTCCAATTCACTCCCTCCACAAAACAAACCTGTGAGGTACCGTATTTTCCGGCGTATAAGACGACTTTCTAAACCCTGAAAATCTTCTCAAAAGTCGGGGGTCGTCTTATACGCCCGGTCGTCTTATACGCCGGAAAATACGGGTATTCAGGCAGGCTTCCAGAGTTCGGCTG
>NW_015386211.1:867554-897600 GCF_001527695.2 Protobothrops mucrosquamatus | reverse complement strand
AAGTACCTGCATGTCATAAGCATTTGAATTAAAATTACCATATTGAAATCAAATCTGATGTTTTTTAATTTTTATTTGGTGTGCGTTGGAACAGGGGTAGTCTTATACGGTGAGTATAGCCCAAACTCTATATTTTAACTGGAAAAGTTGGGGGTCGTCTTATACGCCCAGTCGTCTTATACGCCGGAATATACGGTAACTGCCAGAAAGAGAGAGAGAAACTGCTTCCTAAATGTCTACTAAGCTTTAATCACTGAGGGCATACCTGAATCTGGATTTCCCAGGTTCTAGTCCAACATTTTAATAACTGGGCCATACTAATCCATCACTTATCCATAGAAAAGTCACAGAATTATGACCCTTCCTTCAAAGATGTCAGTATTCTTACACAGCCTTCTTAAATAACTGAGAATTAGAGCTGCTTATCTGCAGCAAAAGAATATACATGTAGTCTTCAAGTTAACACTGTAATGGAGCCTGCCCATTATGGTTATAAGTCCATAACTTCTTAGATGTTAGAAATTTGGATTGCACTGGTGTATTACAGCTAATATGAAGGCACCTACATAGTTTGTAAAATTATCTATGCCCAAATAAACAGAGGTAGAGAGCTTTTTTTAATAACACCAAAGCTGTATTCCTAATATGGTCCCATAAATAAAAATATATTTACAGAATAATCTGAAAAAAAAGACTTTTCAAACAGTACATCGCATTGGAGGTACTTTATTTTTTAGTTACATGAATTTAATATTTTTCAATACTGGAGAACTGCACCATCTGGTGGGTGAAAACTGGTGAGTCAAGAATTTACTTTAGATTATGCGCAGGTTGCTACAAAATCAACAAGCAACCCTTTCTTGCTTGTACAATATAGATGTATAGCTAATGAGATAAATTAAAAGTAAAGGCTCTAGTAAGATGAATACAACCTGATAATTTCATGGACACATCCATGTAGTTTTACTGACAAAAATATGGGGGAGGGAGTTTCTAATCTATAACCATCTATTCATGTTTTAGCTAAATTGATCAGGTTTCAACTTCCAACTCTGACATCAACAAAAACTGTCTCTAATTCAAAAGCTAGGGGCAATGGAAACAAGAAAGACAAAACAGATATTTGCTTGTAAGAAAGAAGTGTTCATTTTAACCCAATATCCAAAAAAATCCTGTTGTGTTGAGCTTAGACGCATAGAATCTTTAGGAAGAAATATGTGCCCATTCATCTGAGCAGCCATTTTGCATCTTTAACTGATTTTCAGCTTTTGGTGTTGTACCTTTAGTCATCTATGAGGTAAAGAACAAGCTGATCTGCAAGTGTCTCAGGATTAACAAAGGCTATTCTCATGTGGGGAAAAATATATGGCATACAATATATGGCACTTGTTATTATTTCCATATGAGAAATGCCATTTGTCGCATACTAACAGATTTCAGTTACTTCTAACAGAAAAATCTAGCGAGACTGCATTGCCTTTTATCCTTAAGGAGCAAGAAATATTATGATGGGCATCACCATCTGCTCCCATGCCAGCCAGCCTCCTTATTAAAATAAAGTGGAGACACCCTCTTCTGTCTGTGGTGAAAGTGCAGCTGCCTGAAAAATGAAACAGTTGCTATAACAGCTTTAGTGAAAACTTTTTAAAGAAAATTCACCAAGTAATTTTTTCAACTTTATCTTACTCTATGACTGCCTCCAATATTTATTTCATATTAAGCTTCACACATGATCTATTGTTATCACTTTGAGTAATATGTTTCATACCAATAAATCATTTAGTACCTTAGCAGCAACGATGCTTAATCCCATCCCATTTTGTTTCTTTAATGTTACAGTGATTATTTCAGGTTCTTTCCTCAATGGCTGAGCCTGATGAAACAAAATAAAGAGAAAATATTGAGAACTGGGTAGAGAAATAATTTCTGAGAAATAATTTTGGGGGTTTTTTTACATTGAAATTATCCTGATGTCTTATTGTTCCAATACTAAAGAATAAGAAAAAAGCAACAATGACTTATTAAGAGAATGCTTTTTTCCCACTGTAAGACAAAGTTGGGGAGTCCTACATTCTAATTTTTAAATTCTTTACCATGATGCACATTACTACAAATGTCATATTTCATTGCATAGTTTAAAGTATCTATTTTGTTGTCTCTCCTGCAATATGAATACTTGCCAAATCTGCATTGTCTTGTAACAGATGGCTTTCATAATCTGCACCTTCAAAATATATTGTCCAAGTTCCTGGTGATCGTGGATGAGGTGTTAACCTGCAAAACCCTAAATGAAAATGTTAATGGATAACAGGACTTATATTCTGTATGCTCAAATAAGTTAATTAGAACACTACAGAGACCTCCAAAAACTCACTCCACAAAAGACTCATCATTAAAAAAAGTATTGGGCATGAACTTGATAAATGCATTTATTTACTTACAGTTATTGTAACCTACACCAATCCATAGATTTTGGGTGGCGAACAAAATAGTAATAAGAATATTGGACCAAACAGAAACTAAAATATAAATAAATTACTTTATTGTGGTCATTAATCAGCTAAGAAGCTAAAACTGTATAATAAATAAAGATGTGCCTCAAGAGGTATGACATAAAACAACCACTGCATTAAAATAGGTTGGGTAATGAAATGTGTAGATGACTGACGGGGACAAGAGAAGAAGTATGCTGCCTAGAGGAAGTAGCCTGCAGTTGCTTAATGGTCAGGGAAAGAAACTTAAGAAGGATCTGCCCTAATTGGTCAGACAGTTAAAAGCGGTGGTGGGAACTTTGTACCTTCAGACTTGCAAGATTCTGTCAGTATAGCCTTTAAATAAAGTAGATTTAGCTTATCTAGTCATGTTTCCTGTCTGGTTTACCTGGGAGGGCTGACATATAATTTCTACATAAACGCGAACTTTAAAAAAAAAGCTAACCTCTTTGGCAGAGTGGATCTAAAAATTCCTGTAATCCATTTGGAATGTTTCGGACAACGTCACATGAGTAACCATCTTCTGGGAGAAGAAAAGGAAGCTGAAGATCAGGGTCCTCTTCTAACTGTACTTCTCTACCATCACTACGAGCTAGTTCATCAGCGGTATTTTCTGCAACAGCTACAACATTTTCTATTAATTCCTGGTGGAAAGAGGAAAAATATACAATATTATACATGGAAATGTAGGCAAGGGAATTCTACATTTCTGCAGTCTGGAGTTAGTCATGTTATTAATTGATTCAGATGCAGATATTCATTGTTTCAGTTAAGAAGACTAATTCATTTGATAAAGAGATATTTCAGGAGTATTAAACATCAGGAAGAAAATATTTAGGTTATAAACACTGTTCTAGTAACTTTTCTAGGAAACAGATACACTAAATACAGATAGGCTTTGCTTAACAATCCTTGGGATCAGAATTTTCATTACTATTGAAGTGGTTAGGCAAAATATCATGGCACTGCATAACTTAATGATGGTAATTTCAGTAGTCCTGGCTGCAGCTGTTAGGCCACGACTGAACTGTTGTCCAGTAAGGACCCCACGTATCTCCTGGCAGCCCCTACATTTTAATCATGTGACCACCAGGGCATGGCAATGGCTGTAACTTTGAGAACTAATCATAACTATCATTTGTTCGATGACATTGCAACTTCAAACAATAGCTGAATAAATGGTTAAGTGAGCAGTATCAATGTATTATTATAATGTATCAATGACAAAAAATACCCCCCCCCCAATTAAGAGATAAGATTAACTTACTGGTGGGATAAATGGCTCATCTGGGGCACAGTGATAATTTTGTAGCAATGCATGCAGTTGTAGGGAATTGAGTTTAAAACAGGTGCTATTAATATTAGGAATGTCTTCAGGAGAATACTTATCCATAGTAAGTAATGTTGTTGCCTGGAAAAAAAAAGATGATTATAAGTAAATCCACTTTGATATTAACATATATAGCAGTGGACACTATAATATAGATAAAATGCTTCTGATTTAGTACTACTTAGGTTCATCAATAAAATATTGAAACACAGTGCATTTTTCATCTTGAATTATGTTTTGTCTCATTTTTTTTCTTCAATCAGTCAGCATACCATAACCACTGGACAGACTTAAAATATGGCTTGATTTTATTTGTCATGGATTGGTTTAACGTTAGATATCACAACCTAATCACCAAAAATGCTTGAGTTTTGTTTGTTCCCCACCATTTGCACAGATAAACCAGCCATACTTAGACAAACTGTCCCAATATACAAAGGCAAGCATCAGGCACAAATGAAACACTATGGAATCCCATATACTGTACAGATTGAATATTAAATAACTCATTCTGAAATCTACTCATATGAATTAGATCCACAATTAATTAGTGCTTAAGCATTCCCATCCTATTAAGAACTTTCAACAAAGGCACCACAGATTATGATACAGAAACTGGGTCAATAATATGGCAGAACTGAATAAAAAATATGGGGATTTCCTAATTTCCTAAAGCTGTTTATTAAAGTGACTTTAGGTGTCTTATACAACTCGATGTATGTGCCTCAAAAAGACTGAATTTATTTTTTTATAATGTACTCAAATACCTACCTGTACTATCCGACTGAGATGACAATCAGCAGCCAACTCCAAACCCTGTTTTTCTGCCCAGGCTTCTATGTGACCCAACTGTTGGCGAATAATAGCTCCCCAATAATGTGAACACAATCCTGAATCTGGATCAGTAACCAATCTGTTAAAAAGCCACATGTTGATAAAATGAAATAACTGGGAGAACAGCTGTATTGTCAGTGCTGCATTCACTCTACATCGTCGCAACAGGGACATGGCTCCAGTTAATGTATGCAAGACATCATCTACAAGAAAAAAGTTACACATGACATTTTAGTTAGCAATAAATCCTAAATAGAATTATGTATCTATGTTAATATAAAAAACTAAAGTCTGCATGGAAATCTTTGTTGCAGAAAGATAATATTGAACATCTTACATTACTTTATACTACATCACTATATTATATGTATTATACTACATCGTTATATTATAAACTTTTAATATTAATGTGATATATAATTAATACAAATAAATTGATATGGATAAAAATAAGCTTTTATAATTTTAATTCTTTATTGCTTTCCCTTCCTCTCTGACTCTCAGAAACAAAAACAAGCAATTGGCTATTAGTATTATATTATTGGTAACTCGCCAAATCTGTTACCTTAGTTGTAACATAAACAGTATGTAAACATGGGAGCAGCAGTCTTTTGCTTATTTGCAGATACAATCTATACTAAATTAAAGTCCACATGTTTCCTATTTGAGTCACAAACAAGATAATTAAGGAATCCACTGGTGATTTATAGTTATTACTTCACAATAAGTTTTATTGTTGGATATTCCAAAACGATACTCTTGGGCATTCCATCCCATCAAACTTTAGCTGAGTATCTTCTAAACTTTACACAATTTTTTTAGTAATGCTACCATCTAAATCCTATTCTATAGTATTTTAGAATTCCGCTATTTACAGTTTCAGTAAAATAATATAAACCACTGAGGTTTATGTAAAGTATCTTTTCTCCACAATGAAGTTACATATGACTTTACTGTAAAACCCTATTAGATTATTATAATATTTATTTATACCTCTATAGTTAAGTGTATGTACTTACATTAATAACTGCATTCTAATATCACACAAACAATAATGTAATGGACGACCTGGTTTTTAGTAAGCGATCAACTTCCCTAGGTACCGTAAATAAAATATTTCTTATTGCTCATGAACATACTAAGCAGGGTTTCCTAACATATCCGTATTATGCTATCACAGTCTTGTTAAGGTAACATACATTATAATTAATATAACATAAAATATGCTAACCTATTTTAGGTCTTTGAGAATTATTCTCTTCTGGATCATCAAGGAATGCAGGCATATAGTTATTAAGCTCTGACTGAAGACAGTGGACCAAGTATCTGAAAAAGTAAATAGTGTGAAACTGATGAATAGTAGGCAAATAAGTTCAAGCTTGTAGTGCTATGAAAAATAATTTCATTACAAACAGAAAATCTAGTTCTCATGACATAGATGTTCCCTATACATACCAACTCAAAATAAGTCTCGTTGTTCAATGGTGTTTATTTTCAAACAAGTATACTAGTAGCCTACACACACATACACACACACACATATTGAATGTATGTATAGATATATACACACACGCACACACACACACGCACACACACATATATTCACAAGTTATGAAGTATTTACTATATTATTTCCAAGATGCAGAAATATTCCAGCACTAAAATTGAGTAAAATATTAAAATTTTGCCATCATAAACTGATAAAAAATTAACTAGTATCTCAAATTAATTATTTAATGGCACTGATATTAACTATTTTGGTGGGGGGAATCACTGATTGATTTCCCTACTTAACAAGTTAGGAAAGGTGGACAGGAATTTCATATATTTAACATTTTTTTCTGATTTTTCATTTTGGGTTTGTCCAGAATTAAAATACAATGGCTAATCCAACATTCCTGAATACTCCTTACAGCTCCAAACTGAATGTTTGTTTTGTAACCATACCATTTATAGCTTTTCAGAATAAATATAGTAACTATGCCAGTATATATAACAATATTATTTAAAAAAAAAGAATACACATCAGAACATTTCCACTTTTAGAAACATACATAATTTTAAAAAGAAACGGCAAAAAATCAATATTTCATTTTAATTGTATTTTAAACTTAGTATTTTGTATGGTTTGTCTGTTTTTTAACTTGCTGTAAGCCGCCCTGAGTCCGCCAGGAGAAGGGCGGGGTATAAATTTAATAAAACCTAAACATTACTTTCTTTCCATACAGATTTAGAATTCAATCAGAATAAACAACTCCTCATTAAGAAAAAGTAAAACTGATCCCCAAGCATAAATTAGTTTTCCTTACTTAAATGCCATCTGAACTAGGTGTGCCAAAACATCTTGAGCATCTAATGTGATTCGGCTTAAGTCACGATCCTGCTTAATAAAGTTTAGCAACTCAGATGCATTAGCCATCCAAAAAGCAAGTGCCCCAGCAATATTCTTCTGTTTCTGCAAATATTGAAAAAGGGGTGTAAACTTCAACATAAATCCATCTGTATTTCAGCTTTCATTCTGTTAAAGGCTCTGTAGATAGACCAGTACCAACTAACATATCTCAGATACCAGATACTTGCAAAGAATTTAAATGAAACTGTAAATAATATATAGTGCATGTTACAACTGCTTTAAATTGCAAGTTGAATGATAAAGTATTAAATTTTCCAAATGCTATTAATGAAATGGACTTAGCATGTTATGAAATGTTAAAAGCTTAAATGTATGCATTATCTGGTAATCTGTATCTGTGTGAGCACACATTCATTAATACACACTGTCACCCAGATACTGCCTAGTCACTGGTTTTGACACCAGCAGTATCAAGTACTGATCTATCTCACACTTTCCCGACCACAAACGCTAGGCCAGGCAACCTCAGATGAAATCCAAAGAACAGAACCACAGACAAAATAAACAAAAAAAAGGAAGGAAAAGAACTTTTGTCATTACATCTCTGTACTGAAGTGCGTTAAGCAGAAATTATGAAATGCTGATAGGCTGCGCAGTCAAAAAAGGATTTTAGTACTGCATGTTCCAGTTGCTGAATGAGTGTTATGTTCAATCCAGCTGTAGAAATATTGTATTTTACATGGAAGCAGCATGAGAAACTGAGCTAAGCCAACATAGCTAGGATCAGTTCCCAGCAATATATCCTACCTGATCAACCTGGTCTACCTCCTGGAGAAAAACGAAGGAAATCAAACAGAAGAAAGAAACTTGTGAACAATCATGACAATTTTACAAATGAAACACTAAAATATGAAAGCACAAGACTTATGCTCAGTCACATTAAAACATTTCACTGGGGGAACATGATATAACTAAAAAATTAAAAGAGAGATATATACGAGAAACATTTTAGAGGAAGCCCAAGTTTTTCCTCCAGCCAATCTATATATGTGCCTTAATACCAATGGTATAATCCTGCATGGAATAATATCTAAATCTGTCCATGGAAGCCAGTAAAGTCTTCTACCTTGGCAATTCTTCACCACACTAGCCATAACAGCTAATAGCAGTATTATTAAGAGAAATGAAAAGAAAACTACTGCAAAACAAAACAATGAATTTGTTCAAAACTTCATACTTTTTGTTTCACTAGCCTTGGAATCCAGGAGTTTATAAGTCACTCTTGTATTATTTTTCTATCGTCTCACTTATTTTTTCTCACTGAAAGTCATTTTCTATGCCTCCAAATAGTACTTCCAAACCACTGAAACAATACTTCACAGCAAACTCAGAGACTTACAAACCACACAAATATTCAGTGTAAGCCATGGGAAGTGCTCAGACAGAAAAGGAGCAGTAGCTTAGCAGCTCACCTTGACCATAGCTGACAGGCTTTCTGGCCAAGTGGGCTCTCTGCTCAGCCAAGGCTACACATACATTGTTGCTGTTTGAAAGAATCTCCTATCAAGCAAAACAAATGGTTGGGGGAAGAAAAGAATGAAACTGAAATTGTGCATGAAAGGGGAAGAGGTGACTAAGGGGGGGCAGGTTGGTCCACCCTACAAGAGTGTCTCCTGGGTAAGAACTTACAAACATTTTTCTCCTGCGCAAAAGAAGTCTCAACCAGGCAAGCAAGGAAAGAGAAGAGACTGGAAAGCAAAAAAGGAACAATATTTTTGTTCAGCAACAAATGAGAGGAAAGGCACAGGATTGTTGTATTCACAGTGGAATGGGTCTCCACAATGCATCATTGTAGATACAATTTTAAAAAACAAAATTGCATACCAAGCCAATAACAAAATAAAATATTAAGTCTTCTGGTTAATGAAAAATGCTGCCAATTAATTGCCAAAATGAATACGCCCCATTTGCAGCTTTTTTTAAACAAGTAATTCTGCTTTGCAGTAAAGTTCTTTCATTTAATAAATTTTTGTTTAATGGGGTATTTGTGATATTCATGATTTTCTTCATTTTTGACCACTATAGACTTTTTATAAAAGGGTTTTAGTGCAATAGTCCCTGAGCTAACAAACTAGTTATCCTGTGGTATTCATGTAATCTGAATTTTGAGGAGAAAATAGAGATGTACTTGGTTATCAAAATAATACTTATAGATTATTATTATGCAAAAATGTTACCTATATTTTAAATCTATTTATAAAAGACTAGCAAGAACTAGTTCCGACAATCGCCAGAAGTCAAAAACTGATTCAAAGCCCCTCCACACACACACACACAAAATGCCTTTAAACAAGTGCCTGCCTCAAAGTGTAGAGTCAGTGCGGCTAAGCCTGCTAAATAAGTTGATAGCCTGCTGTGAGAAGTGTTCTACTGGCTTCTATTGAACAGTTGTGCACATTAGTCCTTGCAGAATCATACTTCAAATTTACAGCATCATTAAAGTAACAGGAGACATGTGAAGACAAAAACAGGATAATTTAAAAGAAAATGAAAATTGAAACACTAATAATTGGCTGCATAACTAGGAAATATGTTGTTCATGTAAATGGAATTATTTGGACACAGAATATTAAAAAAATGAATGGTGCTCAAGTTATGGCACCACTTATTTATATTTAAAAGCTTGCCATATTTAATTATTATCATTGTCAATAATAATTTATTGTCCTTGCATATATGGGCAATAGTTTGGATCCAGAGTTTTCATTCCATAAACAGAAGAAATCTTCCTATGACTGACATCTTGCTGAAGAAAAAGACATAGTTCACACACAATTCACTTCCTCCCCACCGCAGCAACCCACATCTTTTCAGCAACTTTTTACAGCAGTTTTTCTGGAGGGATGACCCACCAGCCCACATTTTTTGGGAATTGCCCACCCACAGCTGACAGCAGAAACATCTGTGAACAGAGTTTTACTCACAGCAACTTCCATTAAAAAGACAGAGTACAAAATATGATAGGATTGTAACATCATTACCATCATATTCCATAAGACTGAACCAATATTGATAATTCAAACAAAATTTGAAGATAATTTGAAATAGATTTTAGAGATCTACCAATAAAACTTATGAATATTAACATTATAACAGATCATTATATCTCTTGTTCACCATTCCATATTAAGACAATTATCATTGTTCTTAAAAACATTTTCAATATTTTTTGTAGATTAATTACAAATGTCTGACTGCAGTTTGGTCACAACTAAAGAGTTATTTCATACACAATTACAAATGGCATTAGGATATCCAAAACAAACTGTGCTTATGATCTCTAATATAAACGCAACTTGGTAAAAACAATCCTGCAAAAGTGAGGTCTTTTTTGTGGATGTAAAATAATTAGTAGGTTCTTAGACTGAAACTCACTTGTATAACTCCTTCCATCATTTTCACCATCTTGTTGACTATTGCAATGACTTTGTGAGTTCGTTCAGCGGGACTGATGTCAGGTCTGTACTGGCTTGATAATACATACCGACATGTCATGTACAGAACATAAGTAGGCGATAGCTTAAAATGAACTGTTGAGCTATTGGTGTAATTGATGATGGCAGACAAAAAAGTATCCTCAGCTGAAGAACAAAAACAAAAAAGGGATAAGCTAACTCTTAACTGAAATACCTAAGAAACAATAGTAAGACACCACTTCAGGAAAAAACCCAAATTAAATTATTGGGATCACTTTCATGTTTCAAACATTAATACCAAAATATTTTTACAAGAGTAAATTACTGAAAATTAAATAGTAATGGGCAATAACAGGCAAGTAAAGCAAAATGCAAAAAGGAGTTTAATAAATCTGTATTAGAGAACTCTAAATAATGTCCACCACAATAATTTAAATTAATTTTCCTCACTGTTAACCTAAAACATGGCAAGTAATTTAGTAACATTTCTGATTAAATTTATACATGGATTTGGAATTATTCTTATTTTAATGAGATAGTCAAAATCATGCATTTTTCTTTAATTATTTGATGCCCGTGATCACTGCTAGCAAGATTGGCAAAATGACTGCAGATTAATCCATTTCCTCTTTCTTCGGCTGCTACTTTCTAAAATATTTAACATAGTAGATCTATCTTAAACTAGAAAGTTCATTCTTGTAAACTAAAGCAGATCCGAATAACCGGGCTGTGACAAAATTCACGACAAAACTAGTACTTTTAAACTAGGTTTTATACCCCAGATCATATGAAACCAGACATTTATTTACAGACATGAATTTAAACACTGATTATTTTTATTACTACTGTATAGACAGCCAACTTTCAGTATATCATATTATCAAAATAAAATAGTTTGTAATAAAAGTTGTTGTTAGTCTTATTTTTTAAAAAATAAAAATACATACTTACAGTTTTCTCTGAACTCAATGCTTGCAGGTAGTATCAATTCTGGACCATGTGCATCCTGAAGTCTAGAGGCAGAAAGCAGATCTTCAGAAATCCAGTTCAAAGAGAACAAATTAATTTCATTTTCAAGAGATACAGATTTTTCCAAAGGTTTTTGTTTTATGGTTGTATACATTTTTTGTATACAATATGAAACACAAAAACACTGGGGCGCGGAAATATATCTTGTTACTTTCCTGCTCTTATTATTAGATTCACTGAGGTTACATTTGCTGAAAAGACAGCAAGCCTACTTGAATTGAAAGTCTGCATTATTAATGCATTTGCAGCACACAATGTACCGTTCAAGACAGTCAGTCATCTACTGTAATTAGATCAGGTTACTTAAACTCATAACCAGGGCAAAACAAAAATGAAAGAGCGGTTAATTTATAAACTGTATTATAAAAGTGTTACATAAAGGAGAGTTGTTGATCAGACAGCTCATCCAGTAGTGTCATCTGACAGATTTCAGTATGCCACAGTACCCAGAAGTAAAGGTTCAGGTAGCACAGGTAGAAAACAAGAGAAAGAATCTCAAAATATGAAGGTTTGGGGGTTAGGTCAGCAGTTTAAAAGCAAAGGTATCTGGTGCAAAAGACAGATGCAGTGTAACTCTCAGAGTAATAATGATCACATTAGTTGAGATTCAGACCATGTACATTCTGCAAATTCCTAATAAATAACTTGCTGTACATACATTTTTAACTTTCTCAGTATTTTGATCAGTCAGAATCACTTTCAACTCAGTCTACTGAAGAATAGTATTGTGAGGCTAAAATTAAGGGAGAAATCCGTCTAAGATTCCTTAGAAGGAATCTTAGATGGATTGCTCCCTTAATTTTAGCCTCACAATAATATTCTTCAGTAGACTGAGTTGAAACTGTGATCAAAATACTGAGAAATTTAAAAATGTATGTACAGCAAGTTATTTATTAGGAATTTGCAGAATGTACATGGTCTGAATCTCATCTTAACTCATGTGATCATGGTTTCCTACAAATTTATTACTCTCTGAGTTACACTGCGTCTTTTGCACCAGATAACTTTGCTTTTTTAATATGTTATTGTTTTGACTGATTTCAGAAATATAATCTACAGGTGAATAGATTATAGTACTTAACAGAAATATTAAATGCTGAATAGTATTTGCCAGCTTTAATTTATTTCTCACATAATACTAGATTTAGCATGGCTTAAAAGAACCCTTGGTCTATGGATGAGAAGTGAAATGTCTTCAAAGAAAAACAAGAAAGTCCAGTTGCCTCATGAAAAAGCACCTTTGGGATCCAAAGAAGTAAACCTTGACCACCCCAAGACATTGGTTCCACCATTGAGAACTGAACACAAGCCTTTTGCTCCCTTTCACCATATGGCCTTAAATGCAAGGAGAATTAGGAATTGTTCAGAAAGAAAGTCTATAGGTAGGATGCTAGATAAGTATGAACCAATTTTAACAAGTACAAAAAAAAATTGTACTCTACAGAACCTGTGGCACACCATGAGTTGCAATGGCGGTAAGATTTTAAAATAAATACTAGTATGAGCTCTTAATAAAAGATTATACAACCTATTATTTGGAAAGACCTTTCAAAGTATTAGTTTTCTCCATTAAAATACATTCAACTTCCTTCTCAAACTTGCCTGTTGTTTTTTTTTAATTTAAAAATAACACTGTGTAAATTTTAGTCACAAAATTTGAAAAAGTATTTTTGGTACCTGCCATCCTGTTTGTGGTAATCCTGCTGTTCTATTCTGATCATTGGTTTCACCATGCTTCGTTCAGCTGTGCTAGAAGTTGACATTCTGTCACAGTCCAATCTATTGATGCTCTGCTCCATACGAAACATATCCAAAAGTTGTTTTAGTGGACTTAAATTTATTTTCATATAAAATATGTGAATCCTCACAAGTTTCTTAAAGATTTATCTTATTAAATCTAGTAATAATGAACATGCTTTCTGAAAATGTATCATTGTATTTCTAAAACCAAATAAGTAAAAATTCCCACTGAAGGTGGCCTGTCCATTACCATATGGTATTCCAATAGTACAGCTGCTACAAACCACCTTCCAATATTTTGCATAAATTCCATGAACATTTTAGACAAATCAGTGTGAAAATAAATCATCAAATCATTCAAAGCACTAAACAGAAAAGTGAATGGTTATACTGAGATGTTCCTGTGCTCTTAAATATATTTAAAGTATCAACTGTTAAGTCTCATAGTACTCATGGTATTCAGACTAATAAACTGTTACCTTGCTTGAAGATAATCCTGTTACACTTTGGATGTCTCCTTCCAAATCAAAAGTAGTTTCTTGTACACCTCTGAGAAGGCAATATACATTCAAGAACTAGATGATTAGGAATATTCAGTAAACGTAAGCATATATAATTCAAACAATGCTTACACAATTGTTCAGTATTTATCATTGTTAGCATATTCACTGTGTATTTGATTCACATAAAATATAAAGTATCTGAAAGTGTTAAGAAAGGGTGTGCACATTTCGATTCAAACTATTTTCAGCATGTAATTTCACATTTCAAGTTTGTGAAATATCCTGGGCATTTTCAAAGTATTTTTTGGATCAAACAGAGCTGACCCTAGCTCAAAACAGATTCACACATGAAGTGGAAACCTCTACATGCTCAATATAATTCAAAATGAAATGTGTTAAGTCCTATCTACCTACTTTCCTACCTACCTAAATATAGGCAACCTTTTATTTTTTCCAAGCCTGAATATTTTGTTTATCAGTTATTCTGTCAATCTTGGGATATAGTGCAGAATGCTATACAAAGTATTTTAAATAGAGTATCGTGGCATCACTCATTCTGAAATACTGTTAAATACTATTCCTCCGCATCTATTTCAGATTTTTTTTCAGATGGATTGAAAAGAAACTGATAGTCATACTTCCAGTGAATTTGCTAACAATGATTATTTTTATTTATTTATTTCAATACAGAAATACTATGATGTTATTTTTAGAGAACTATCTAAATACTTAATTAGCAATTGTCAATAGGTTATTCTTTTCCTCCATTGATATAAATTGAATTTTAACACTGTATGGCATTAGATGTTTTTATAATGTAATAAGATACTACAAGAATTCCAGTTAATGTATTTGTATTTACTTCATCATGTTATAGGGTACTTTTTGTTTGTTAGTATTTCTTTTAAAAATAAATTAGCAGACCCAATAGGCTTTGGCTTTAGGTACAGGTACAGGATTGAACACTGGAATGTAAACAGAAGAAGTATAATTCTAATTGAATAACTGAACTTTACAGCAAAAAAGTATCCTTCTTAGACAAGGATGAACTTCAGAGATGCTAAACATTGGCAAAGTGCCAGTCTCAAAAGATGATAAATAGGGTAGGTCTTTTGTTTTTGAAAACAGCCTTTTTGGGGAGTATGCTTATATTGTACAATTCCTTACCTTGTAAGGTAGGTGACTTCCTACCACTCAGACCCTCTTTATGATGATACTAGTTCCACTATCAAATAAATTCCATTTTAATTACTACAGTTGCCCTCTGCTATAACTCTACTTTGTAACTTTTAATGGCATCACCTTATATTGTTTTCAGTTGTCATTAGGTGTCTGAATAGTCCATAAGGTAAAATATAAATGTACATATTGATTTCGCTAATGTACAGTATTATCAAAATCCTAACATTTATTCTAATTATGAAGAAGTGTAAACTGCATCAGAGTTCACACAATGGAGAACAATTACTGGAGAGCAGATTATCATTATTAGTTGGCACATTACATTAAACATTAATACACCTTCACCGTCTTAAATAATTTTCTAAATTTGGGATTACTTCTTAAAAACTGTGGATTTACCCAGGTTTGAGATGTGAACTTTTGACCATGTGACCTGCATCTAGACGTCCTTTAGGAATGTGATCTTGAATGGGGTCCACAAATTTAAATACATGAGAGGTCCCAAACTGAACTTTCATACCACTTTGCAGCATAGTGGTTTCAGAGATCCGCTGACCTTCTACGTAAGTTTCAGCATCAATGCTTCTGGGAGTAACTGTAACAACTCCATCCATGTTAGTAAGGTCACAGTGATGTGACTGAATTCCTGGACCAAATAACTGAAGATACAAATAATCAAATCAAAAGCAAAAAAAATCAGGATTTTTTTTTAAAAAACTAATAAATATGCAATTATCTACATAACTCATTCAAAGAGACATCCATTTTCTCTTATTAAAGAAATTGTTGCAAATTGATGGCACATATCCAATCATCAATCAAATATTATGTAAGCCGAACAGTTATTAGAATGTAATGGGATCAATTAATTAGTGATTAATTCCTTTCCAATAAGAATGCTCTTATTGTAGAAAGTTACATTTTATTAATATGTAGCCTTCTTCAATATACCATAATTTATTCCTTTTAACTACTAAAATGTAGCAGTAAAATTCATTTTTTAAAAAAATCAGTTATTTATGTTTTATCTTGTTGAAGCAAACTGAGAACCACATTTGTTACTAAGAAGTGATGAGTGAACAGTTGAAATGAAATCTGTTCCATAGTATGTTTCCAACCAATTTTTATACTTTTATTTATTTATGCTAAGATGTGTTGAACTGACAATTTTCTCACTCAATAATTCCTGCCTAAATGTATCCTTCATTATTTCTGTGATTGTGAATTATTTTCAGAATTATAGCAAAATGTTTTAATGAAGACAGAACCCACAACTGGCAAAATCTATGAACACTGAACAAAATGATACAAAAGTATTTTAGAAGTCATTCATGAAACAGAAACAAAATAATATTTTACATTTATTCAAATTTAATCTAAGCCATGATTAAATAATACAAGACAGTTCTTTAGGCTTTTGAGGACCTTTATCCTCTTAGTATTCATTTGCCACATTAGGAATCCAATACTTCTGAATACAATTTAAAATACATCACAAGTGCCATCAGATCAGAATACAAGCCTGGACCAAGAGACATAAATGCTAATTTGCAAATCCACATTTTTTGCAGACCATTATTTGGTGGGCTTTTTACAAATAGTGACCAAAACTTCTCATACAAGAAAAGTTAAAATATAAAGCCAAGATCCTTATGGCTCATTTCAAAATGACAGAACAAACACCTGTATTAGCCTTGAACAGTCTCCAAGATTGTCTCATTTCCCACTTACTGAATACACAGATGTTTATAACTATTAATATTGGTCTTTTCTTCAGGTACCTATTGTTACTAAAACTATATACTCAAATCAGTATAGTGTATGGCTATGAGAAGGATTTGACAATGGCTTCAAAGAACCATTTTAAAATACTGCTCAAGTTTATGTTAATAATTTAAGAATTTAGCATGCAATTGCCTTTCTCCAGCATCACTCAAAATAGTACATCTTCTTCAAATGTTCCAATAGACCTTTGTGCATTGCAATGTTACAGAAGAGTTCACATTGTATGCCCTGCCTCACTTAGAAATTTTGCATTACACATGTCACAAAAATATTTTAGCCTCCCAACTGTATCTTGCAACCAATTACATTTTTGTCCAAATATGCTAAATGTGGCTTATAGACATAATTCTTTAATACTCTGAAACTTGAACACAACTTTTATGGAATTATTTGTCTCAAAATAGTATTGCTCACCTGAATGGAGTTGTCATCAAATTTTTCTGTACCAACTTCTGTCACACTCAGTTGCAAACGATAGAGCTTTGGTTTATCTCTGGAGTCAGAACCATCTGTAACAACAGATAATTTTATCATGCAACTAAACAAAGCACACTGATTTTTTAAGACATAATCATATACAGTAGCCCTTGACTTAACGACCAGTAGCTTAGTGACTGTTACCATGGACTTTTTCAGGACTGCTCATGACCCGGCTTCAAAGCTCTGATGCTGCCCATCATTTTGGGCACTCAGCAATTACAGTCATTTGCAATGCCCCACGGTTACATGATCACAATTTAAGACATTTGTTGCTGGAAACTGGTGTCTACTTCTGGTTTCTGCAAAAAATGCCCATGGATTCACCTCCAACAATTGCCTCGAAAAAGGTTGTAAAATCATAGACGTTGTAAAATCAGGTGCAGTCACATGGTGATCTACTTAATGACCAGCACAACATACGACCTCAATTCTGGGCATAGGTTAAGACTCCTCGTATTATGTCAATGCCTCTTCAAAACTAATTTTAACTATGTTTAAAAATCAATTATTCTCTGTGCCACCAAAAAAGCTGCTCTTGAGAATCATCCCTTTCTTTTGCTAGCTCTCATTTTCTCCCTTTGCAGAAGAAAAAGTGTTTTTAATGTTAATTCTTTCCATTCTACATATTTTCATTTGTGTACTATTAAAAGATTAAATAGAACACTTCTTAAATTATATAAGAAATCGTCTCTTTCCCCAAATGTGGGAGAACAAGCTGTGCAGTTTTCTGCCTGTTTATTAGGTTTTTATCTCACCTTTATTTTACAAATAAACTCAAGGCAGTGAACATATATAATGCTTCTTCCAATTTTCTCCACAATAACAAAACTGTTAGTAGCCCACTATTGTTGGACTAAGAGAGAATGAGTGGCTCAAGGTCACCAAGTCAGTTTTCATGCTAAGGTACTGATTGTACATAGTTACAAAATATAATTATCCTAAAAGATCAGAAGCATTATGTGATTTTGGTATGTGATCCCTAATATGCAAAATATCTCTTTAAATGCCAAATATTTATTCTGGATGCCCAATCATTGTATTTCAAAAATTATTTTTATTTGAACATTTGCAGTGCATAGATATGGCAATATCCATGTCAATAATTTTGATAAAATAAAGTCTAGAAAACAATACTGTAATATATACTCCATTGTTGTAACTTCTATTCAATGTTAAATTGTTATCGCAATCTAACAACAAATCAAAGTAATAACCCTAAGGAAAATTCTCATTTGCATTGAAGTAAACCAACCAACCAACCAGTTAGGTCTAATTCTGTTAAAAGTAAGGAAATACTAAGCAGAAGTGCCTCTAACCAGGGTTATGCCTCTCTATGCCTGTTTGTCTATAGGTGAATATCGTGGATTCCATTGACTTGCAGGAGGAGCTATTAATAAACTGTTCAGGAGGGGTGTTCAAACCACTTTTTGCAAAAATTGCTTTATGCAGAGAATAATTCATGATCCAACTGAAATGTTGGTCTGAATATAGACTGAAACAGGGCTATTTTGTTCTGGATTATGATTGAAACACAGATGTGGAAAGCAAAAGTGTTGGTGAGGGAGAAAAAAGCAGGAAAAAGCCAAAACCACCAAAGAGGGAAGGAGGAAAGAAGAGAAACCACTGGGAAGATCAGGGAAAATGCAAGTATGGGGTGGAGGGGGAGCTTTATATGTTTTATGTTTCTGGTAATTACTAACATAACAAATACAGTTAAATTGGGCCACAGAAATATATTTAATGTCAGAAAAATCTAAAACCAACGAATGGATGGATGGATGATAGACATATAGACAGAGACAGAATTGTTATTGAAATCTGTTTTTAAATGGTTACAGGTTTTCTAATATAAATTATCTCCTGAGCAGTGATTTATATTTAAGATTAGCTAAATAATTAGATATATCTAACGTTTATTGATCCAGTAAAGAAACTCCAGAATATTGTATTTTCCCCCAAAACTATGCTGAACGTCCTTCCAGACAATGTTGCTCAATTTCTCCAGCTTGCCTTTTTAATACTGACTTTAAAATAGCAACAGTTAATGTAGTACCCTACCCAAGAGATGGAATTTATAATTAATAAACTTTTTAAACCTTTATTTGAAATCCCATTTTTAGAATAAACTGAAATGGGGAGTTTAGTGAAGCAGTCTATATTTCTTTTAACCTCCAGGTTCCTCTGGCTACATACGGAGTAATGCTGATGTGCAAGTGGATCCTTGTGAAATGCTCCAAATACAAGAGAAATATTAAGCATTATTTTATTTGGTTTAACTGTCTCCATCAGGAATTAACAGAATCTCCAATCTGAGATACCCAAAGAACTTATGAGGAAAAAAGATTATTGTACAATGTGTCATGAAATTATGGTTATAAAACTGAAATTTTCATTTACTTTCTCTCAACATTGTTTGTAACTAAACAATTATTGAATATATTGCATCTATAGTCCTACAAGAGTGTTATACAAAACCTATGGATATACTGTAATCTGCTGCTTTAACTAATTTGTTGAGCTTTTTCCCTACAACGAGAACATCAGGAGAGAATCTTAGAAGATGCTGAGTTTTGGTAAATTGCTTAGTCAACTTCCAGTCCTGCAGAATCCAAAATATTTTTAGGAGGATAGTTCTGATAAATTAAATTTGGGAGTTCTTATCAAATTCAAAATTGTCATAACCTACCCCAACTATCTGTAGCAACAGTAAGAGTGAGGCTGGGCTATAAATAAGATACCCACTGATACATTCCCCCAAGCAGAATCATCACAGTGAAAATTTGAAAGATGTGCATCTTTTCACCCAGCCTATAGAGGTTATTTTTAATTCTAAAGGAAGGGAAACAGATGGTGGAATTAGGAGTAAAACATATCCTTTATTTTTAGACCCTCCATTCACTCCCCATGATCATGTGTCAATCATTACTTTCTACTGTCACCTCCAATAATCTCCAATAGTTTAAAGCAATCCCCTTTGTCAATGAATTAGGGCAGTGGTGGTGAACCTATGGCACGGGTGCCAGAGGCGGCACTCAGAGCCCTCTCTGTGGGCATACGCGCCATCGCCCCAGTCCTAGACCTTCAGCTGGGTTTTATAAAACCTTTTCGCTTTAGGCCTCCGCCGCCATGTGCAAAAAAAAAAGGTTCAATCAGTCAATTTCAACTTCTCGCAGGGAAAAAAAAAGATCTTGCAAAGTTGGAATTGATTGATTGAACTTTTTAGTCCCACCCAGTCTGCCGTTACCACTGCAGCCACGCCTACCCAATGGGCCACACCCACCCAATGGGCCACACCCACCCGGCACTCGACGATGCATAAGTGGGTTTTGGGTTGCAGTTTGGGCACTCAGTCTCTAAAAGGTTCGCCATCACTGAATTAGGGGATCCATTCTTGCTTGTCACACTGGTTCTTTCTGAATTGCTTGTTGTATTAAATATTAAACAGAAATAAAGTCAAATGCCTTAGCAAAGCTAAGATGGCAATTCAAATTGACCCTGTATTTGTTCCTTCTCTAAAGTACCATTAAAGGTAGAGAGTTGAAAGAATTCTGAGATTCAACAGATCAGATGGTTGCTTTACTAATCCAGTCTCTCCTTTGAATGCTGATGGAAAAAAGAGAATGTGATACAAAAAGGCAGGCCTTCCTCTTTAATAATAAGAAGAGCAAAGGTCTTAGGATAGACAGAAACCGAAATTAAGAAGAAAAAAATATTAGCATAATTTATCTGACAATATTTATTTATACAGGCATTCCCTCAACCTGCAATTCAAGGCTGTATATGACATTAAAAAAAGAAAACAAACTAGCAAAAATAGCTGCAAAAGAATAATACAATAAGATAAAAACACATTGTTTTAAACAATCAAAGATAATCTCTAAAATGGGCTCACAAGACCTGCCCGGGGAAAACAGAGTTCTATTGTCTTTAGAAAAGCAAGCAGAATTGAGACCATCCAAATCCCAGAGAGAATGTTTCAAAGGGCAGGCATGGAAACAAAGAAGGCATGTTTCTGGATCCCATAAGCAATGGGATATTACCCACGGTATATCAATTGAATCAATCTTTCTGGGTTGACAGCGAGAATTAGAGATAAGCAAGGCTGCAAATAACCAGGCCCAAATGCACCCAAGGCATTAAAGGTGATAATTAAGCACCTTGAATCACTCTCAGAAACTCACTGAGGACCAGTGCAGTCACAACAGTGTTACATGGGCAAACGGATTTTGCACTCTGCTGTGGCTTCCAAATGATTTTCAAAGTTAGTCCCATGTAGAGCAAATTGCAGTAATCCAGATGGGAATTGACCAAATATGGGTGACTAAGTATGGCCTCTTGAATTAGGAATGGGCATAATTTATGCATAAATTCCTGCAAAAGCCTCAGAGTCATGATGGCCACTTGCTCTTGAAAGAGAAGTCATGAATCCAGGAGGAAGCCCAAACAGCAAACAACTATTTTATAGTCTGTTATTATCTGAGGTAGTGGGTCCTCAGAACCAAACATAGAAAGTCTTCAAGAGGCTTCAAAACGTGTAGCCATGCGGTCTTACTAGAACTGAGACTTATATTCCTCCCACCCATACCCTCACATCTACAAATGGAAACCGAATCTAGATGGAATTATTTGGGCAACTAGGGGCTGAAATGAACTGTGTAGTATCAACATACTGATGATATCTAACCCAAGCTAATATATGACTTCATCCAGAGGCCACATGTAGCCATTAAAAGTGAGCAGGGAGAGAATCAATCTAAGGCAGGGGTGTCAAACTGCCGGCCCGCAGGTTGGATGCATCATAGCGAAACCGTGCCCACCCATTGCCGGCAATGGGAAAAAGTCACAATACGTCATGACACATCACGTGATGTTGCGAGTTTGACACCCCTGATCTAAGGCATTCACAAGGTATGGGCCACAGCTGGACCTCCCTTGGGGAAAGGAAGCAAATCACTACAACACTGTTTCCAACTTCCAGAGCCAACCCTGAACAATATCATAATTGACGGTACTAAAAGCCTCTCAATATCAATTATATACTGGAGTAACATGACAAGACTATTGTTGCCTCCTTCCAATGTTTCACATCTACAGGGAAAATAGACATTCTCAGATTAACTCTCAGTCTCAGCTTCCTTTGATGTCACAGATGCAAACAATGTAAAAAAAGGTACATCTAGCAATTAGAACAGGTGATCACTGCCCCAGGTGACAGATTCCAAAGAAGTTGCAGCCACCAATCTCATCCTGCTATAGGTTATCCAGGTTGCCACCACCAGCACCACCACTATTAAACACTTAACAGCAGATATCATCCATGTCACTAGGCAAGTATTTACTGCTACATAAGCACTCAGCACCACTCTTCCACCACTCTGCAGCTTAGCACCAAGCAGTTGATTGGCTGTAGTTCCAAGTAAGCAAATGTAACTGATCAACAGCTGGTCAGTAGTATCACAGCTATTGCTGCTAAATGGGTATAGCTACTTCATATCTTCTCCAGCTGCTAGACTGATTTTGACATGTCTAGGATCCTGCTTCTTGCAGGGCTGTTCTTCACCAGCCATTTTTGCAACACTGATTACTCCAGCCTCCACTACTATTGTGATCAAAGTTCTTAAATGTTGCCAACAGTTCCACTAGTACCAGAAGAGTTTCCACTCCATCTATAGCCATTGTCTCCTAAACATACTAAGCAAATTCTGGCTTCACAGACCATCACTTCCGTAACTTTATGAATAAGCAATAACTCCCCAGCATGCTCTTTTATTAATGTATTTCCTCATTGAGGCCTTCAAGAATAAGTGATTTTTTTAATGAATCTTAACCTGACTGATTAGTTTATCTGCACTATCACCATAAAGACAAGTTTGAAACACAAGTTTAATCATTCTAGATGCAGTCAAAATGATTCAAACCACTTAACAAAACTCTACAAGAAAATATTTAGATTTTCCCTATATGATGAAGGATAAGTTAATGCTATTTTGGAATTATTCTTTTTTTTTAAAAAAAAAGCAGACTATTGATTACAGGTAATGTTGTTCCCATCCAATCAAGACAAATTATACTACCAGCCTAGCTTTTGTGCAAATTTAATTTTGTAGCCCTGGCATAAAAAGCATAAAATAAATACAATTTTTCTCACTCATATTAATTTTTGTCCCATCAGTGCTTTCAGGTGCTTTTGGTCCTTGACTCAAAATAAAGCTATCCTTAGTTTTTTTTTTACTGTAATTACGGTAGAAATGAATATATGGATTCAAGATATTGGGCCCAAACTAAATACTTTTGATTAACAAGGAAACTGTAGATCCACTAAAGAGAGAAGTTGGCAAGGAAATAACAGGCAACTGGGAGAAAGCAGAGCTGCTTAACTCATACTTTGCATCAGTTTTCACACAAAAAGAAACTATAACCCAACATACCAAAAACTCACTGCAAAAGACAAATTAGAAACAAAAATTAAAATAAGCCAAAAAAAATGGTAAGAGAACCACCTATCCAACCTTGACGACTATAAATCACCATGACCCGACAGATTACTGTACATCCCAGAGTTCTGAAGGAGCTGGCAGATGTTATCTCAGAACCACCGCACCACATCTTTCAAAAATCCTGGAGCACCAGGGAAGTACCTGAGGATTGGAAAAGGGCTGATGTGGTTCCCATCTTCAAGAAAGGGGAAAAAACGGACCCAGGAAATTACAGAGCAATCAGTTTAACATCAATAACTGGGAATATCCTAGAAAAGATAATCAAAAACAGATCTGCGAACAGCTAGAAGCAAACAAAGTTATAACTAGTAGCTAGCAAGGGTTTGTTAAAAACAGATCATGCCAAACCAATCTTATTTCATTCTTCGATAAACTGACTAAACTAATAGACCAGAGAAATACTGTGGACATAGTATTTTTAGACTTCAGTAAGGCATTTGATAAAGTAGACCACAACCTATTCCTTGGTAAGCTAGAAAAAGGTGGAATAGACAACATCACCACCAGATGGATCTGTACCTGGCTGGCAAACCATACTCAACAAGTAGTCCTCAATGGCATTACATCCACATGGAGAGAAGTAAGCAGTAGGATACCACAAGGTTCCATCTTATTTTGGTCACTATATCACAAAAAATATGTTGAGAGTTTGGAAAAAAAAATCAGAAAAGAGCAACTAAGATGATCAAAGGCCTGGAGACTAAAACATATGAAGAACGGCTGCAGGACTTGGATTTGGCTAGTCTAAAGAAAAGAAGAAATAGGGGAGACATGATAGCAGTATTCCAGTATTTGAGGGGCTGCCACAAAGAAGAGGGGGGCACATTATTCACCAAAGCACCAGAGGACAGGACAAGAAACAAGGGTTGAAAAATGATCAAAGAGAGAAGCAACCTGGAATTAAGGAAAAACTTCCTAACAATGAGGATAATTAACCAGTGGAATAACTTGCCCCCAGAAATCGTGGGCGCTCCATCACTGGAGATTTTTAAAAAGAGGCTAGACAGTCACTTGTCTGAGATGGTATAGGTTCATCCTGCTTGAGCAAGGGACTGGACTAGAAGGCCTCCAAGGTCCCTTCCAGCTCTATTCTATTTCTATTCTAATTCTAATTCTAATTCTAATTCTATTCTATTCTATTCTATTCCTATTTCTATTCTATTCTATTCTATTCCTATTCTATTCCTATTCTATTCTATTCCCTATTCTAAACACTGGCCAGTGATAAGGCCAAACTATCTTCTGTAGATCCAATATAAGCTGGTCCTTCTCAGTTTATCACCATGACAGCAAATTCTCCCAGAAGCTGGTATATAATCACAAAGCCAAACTTAGTACTTTTATGACTGGTTCTCTCAACAATGTTATGCTATAAAAGTCAAAGACTAAATCCTACAGTAGTACTAAATATCATTATGTGAGCTCCAAGTAAACAAGCAGATTGACAAAACAATTAGATCCATAGTATAATAAGGGTATTGTATGTGAAGGTAGCATGCAGACAAAGCTTACCTGGGATGCATACTGCGGATCAGCCAAATCCTATGTTAAGAATGCTAATGCAAACGAAACAGAGTGCAAGCCTAGGAAACACACAAACATTCCAATTTCCCTCCACGGTATGATAATCTTACTTCTGGGAAATTGCTATTCTTCAGTTGCCGTGGTGGCTCAGTGGTTAGAATGAAGTACTGCAGGCTACTTCTGCTGACTGCCGGCTGCCAGCAGTTCAATTCTCACCAGCTCAGCCTTCCATCCTTCCAAGATCAGTAAAATGAGAACCCAGATTCTTGGGGGCCATATGCTCTGTAAACCACTTAGAGAGGGCTGTAAAGCACTGTAAAGCGGTATATAAGTCTAAGTGCTATTGCTATTTCTGGAATGTTCCATTTTTGAAATGCAAGTTATACACACTTAAAACTAATCAGCTCAGCAGTTTGTTACAAGTCTGAGAACAGACTTACTGTTTGGGATTAGGAACCAAAAAAAATAAAAATCTGTTTTGCACTAGTCAGCTCTCATTACTTAAGACATATTTTTGGTTTGAGTTCAGATAAAGACTGCTCCCACAGTAGCAACTCCTGCTTCAGACCAGATCAGTTCTCATTTTTATTTTAGTTGTAGTAATAAAAATATAAGAAAATATAAGAAAAAAGGGGTATGTGCATGCGTGTGTGTATACACATACACAAAGACATACATATACATACACAAACAGAAAACTTTTCCCAAAAATGTGTGCCTTTCCCCCCTATGTTTGTAAGGAATTTATTATTGGTGAAATTTATGATACAAAAGACTGAGATCACTGATTGTGGACACACTGTTTATTATTTTTTCAAAAAGGTAATAACCCAAGTCCCCAATATATTGAAACTATCAATGACAAATAGAAAAACCACATTAATCTTTCAAAAGTCATATTTCCTAACCATGTTTGGGTGTCTATGAGAGGAAGAACAGTTTTATTTTACTATTTAGCAATGAAAGGTCTGTTATCAAAATGGAGAGAAGCTTTTTTTGCTAACAAGATTTTAGTGATTAGTGAGAAACAGCAGTATTAAATAATAGAATTACCTTCATAATTGGGATAGTTGTAGTAGGCAAAGTGATTCCTTCTCCCTGGGATTAGAAAGACATGCACAGGACCCAGGTGAAGGCAGCATCAGCAGGACAGATACCATGCAGAACATGCGGAGGAGGGCAGCGAAAAGAAAAGATAGGAAAGAGTGAAACTGTAAGCCACCAACACTTATTCAATTTAAAAGGATGCAGTGCTTTTAATACTTTCAACTTTGAAAACTGCACAATATATAGACATTGGTGTTGTGGATGGATTAATATGATTAAGTAGTTGGCAACAAGCTGCTAGAAGAAAGCACAGAAAAATCATCAAACAAAGTGAAAAGGTGGTAATTGATTGTATACAGGTAAGAAATAATTTATGTTACAGTTCTGTTTTATTATACTCACTGTTCTGTCTTTCATTTGTTTCTTTTTTACAACTACACTAGGATAATGTAATATACATTTAAGCAGAGTCCTGTAACTATATATCCACCAAAGATTTATTTTTTCCAGATATAGATATAACAAAATATCAGAATGTTGTCATATATGAAGTACATTATATTGAAAGTTGTATCTTATGCAGAGAAAACCTGCATATGTCCTATCACATTTGAAAGAAATATACATTTATTTTGTTTTCAGTAGTATACTGACAAAGATATGAACTGTGGAGCTCACTGAGCAATTCTGGCCTAGTCAATTTCTCATGGCAGCCTAAATCACTTATTTCTGTGAGAATGAAATGAGGAAATATTTGCACCTATCATACTTTAAGCTGCCAGGAAAAAGACAATGTATAAATGCAATAAATAAATAGGACATGGAATATGGCAACTAACTGCTCAGCAAGCATACTAATTGCAACATGAAAGCCATATCCCATTTCCTTTATTCCAGTTCACAAATAATTCCATGCATTACAAATATTGAAGATTTAAAGTAGCTTTGCTGACATAATGTCCTTAATTCCCTAGACCTCAGTTATACAGAGGAAAAACTCAAACTGAGAACAATTTAATAAAATAGCTTTATTAATTAATTCTATTAAAATAATAAATGAAATCAATAATGCTCGATAGAATAAAAATGCCAAATCCAATCTGAACATCGCGCTGACTGTGTAATGAAACATTAAAAATGAATTAGACAAATATTTTAAACAAATAGTTATTTTTAATATTACTTTTTTCATAAAAAGATACATCTGCCTGGATAAAATTTCTTTTCAATATATTAACTGCCGTACATAACTTTTAAGGGAGAGAAAAATTGCAGTAGAATTAAAACTGGTATCTTTAACACTACATTTTTCTATTCTAAAAATCTTAGAACTGGTATACTGTTTGACCAAATTTCTATTAAAAACTACTATTAATTTAGTCACACAACATAATCTATATAAAAGAAAGCTGACTAAAACATTTTTAATCTATAGTATAATTCAATCCATAATGAAAACTATCAAATTAAATACATAATTGCTCCTACTAAAAGACTGAAAACTATTTTTCTTCCTCTTTTCAATTAAAAAAAATCAGAACTTACAAATATAATAGTAATAAAATAAGAAGACAGTGACAGTAATAAATGATATCAAAGCAAAAATAAAAACAGGGCTAAAGGAAACTTAAAACCTTCATCCAGTGATTAGAACAAATCTTAATGAATATAAGACAACTAACTACATGTGAGGAAAATATTCTAACTTTCAGGACGGCATTATCAAAACAGTTTATGTCTTTGTCATTCTCAAATTCATATTGCAAGGACATTGTGAGAGACCCCCAAAAGTGATCTCAGCATACGGAGAGGTTTGATGTTGGAAAAAGAAATCTCTTCAATTATTTGTTCCCCCATGTATATAGGGATTTAAAGGGACAGACAAACAGTTTGAATAATTTTGGGAACAGACCAGAAACCAATACAGTTGTAAACTCAGATGGGGGAAAAAGAAAGTTCCAGTTATGTGGTCTCAGCAACTTAGCAGATACAGTACATATTCAGTTAACTGCAGTTTTAAGAAAAACTTCAAGCAAACCTAAAAATTCAAATGAATACTTTTCTTTTTGTCATTTTTCTACATTTCCTAATCAGAAACATTAAAAAGTCACATTTCTTTAAACAAAGAAGATACTATACATTTAATACATGAACTATATTTTAAGTATATTAGGAAAAGAATTCCATTAAAATCCTTAGTAAAATGTGGAGGTCAAGAAAATTTGGATGAAGATATACATCATACTGTGTATATAATACATGCACATGTTAATGTATGCATACGCATCTCTATGTATATAAAAATGGATATGAAAAGAATCCAGATTCTTTTACTCCTAAACTTTCAACATTTCAAAAAAACCTGGATACATATTAACATTGTGCAATGCTGTTTTTTTATTTTCAATAGGTTTTTCTTCACTTACATTCATTTTTGGTCTCAATTCTTCTCCCAAAACCCATAATTTTAATCAGATAAAATGAAAAATACAGTATGGGTCAGCCTTCTTCCTAAGTAGTGTAGACACCTTCCCTGACATACACAGACAAGGTATATTTTATTTGATTTTTTAATATTATTTTAATTTAAAAAGCAGTATACTGCAGAAATAAAATGTTTTTAAAGCCTCAAATATAATCTTTAATTCAAATAAAGTTTTTCATCTAATATACACCCAAATTCTTTGGGAGTACAATAAGCCTGGAGAGAGAAAAAAGAAGGTAAAACTAGAGAGTATGATGGAAAAGTAGAAGTAGTGATCAAGAGCAGCAGCATCACATTGTCTTCTGGTAAAAGGGTAGTTTATCACTGACCATAATCATCATTGCCAGCTGTTTAGTGGCAGCTCTATAACACTGCTGAGCATTTCAAATGTCACCCAGTGCGAAAAGATTGGGATCTCTTGGCCTAGGCTGAGAATTTGTGACTGGTCAAATTTGTGGCTAACCCAAGGTGAGTTTACTGATGAAAAACATCCAAGTCCATTACCATTCATGATGTCATAAAGTTTCTTAAGTAGTACTGATCATTCCCACATGCTGTAGTATAAAGGTCCCCAATCTTTCTTGCTCCATGGACTGGCAGCGGTGGCTGGGGGATGGGATGGTTTCATGCACGCAACCTAGCTCCGACGCAAGTGCAAATGAAGCTTCGTGCAATCGCCTGCCACTTGCGCAGCCTGATCCCCAACAAGCTGTGGACCAGTATCGGTCTGTGACCAGGGGTTGGGGACCCCTGCTATAGCACCAATAATCCTTAAAACTATGCACCATTATATATTTAATGCTTTATAAAAGAACCGTCCTGTACTTTTGTTATTAAAATTTAGGGTTCCAAAGTCCACATTGTTCATACAGAATATCTCATGTACTTTCCTTTTTCAATCCCCTGTCCTTATCTCCTTAAAATTAATCTCTTTACTGCTGTAAACATGTCAAATATACCTGATGGACACTCAGAGAAGAATCATTCTTCAGAATCATCTTTCAACAAATCAAGTATTTCAACAAATCAAGACACTGTACTTTCTCCACTTTAAGTAGAAGTTATGTTCTTATCGGTGATCATGCAAAAGTAAGTGAGTACAATCCATTATCAATTAACACACTATAAAAGCAGGAATTTAGAAGTACAGAAATGGCATGTGGCTCTAACATTATAAGGGAAATAATTTAATATTTCAAGTAGCACCTTATGAAACAATGACTAAAATATAAAGGTGGTTGACTGCATCTGAAAGCAATATTCTATTCTACAATGGCCCATGTTAAACT
>NW_015386211.1:816769-867277 GCF_001527695.2 Protobothrops mucrosquamatus | reverse complement strand
AGTAGTAGTAGTAGTAGTAGTAGTAGTAGTAGTAGTAGTAGTAGTAGTTGGAAGGGACCTTGGAGGTCATCTAGTCCAACCCCCTGCTCAGGCAGGAAACCCTATACCATTTCAGACAAATGGCTGTCCAGTCTCTTCTTAAAAACTTCCAGTGTTGGAGCATTCACCACTTATTTGACTAGATAGCTAGAAGGTAAAACTGTAAAATAAATGCATGCATATAGCCCTCTGAGTCATGCTTTCTGTCCTCCAAATGATTTTTGGCCCATTTTGTAGGCACTAAAGATGCTGCCCAGCAAGGCATGGGCACACTGGATCATGCAATGCCCTCCAGGAAGAACAGTGGCCTGGCCGCACTGTACTTCATCCAACCCAGTGGATCTCCCAGCAATAGCAGGGTTTGGTTGTCTGGATCAAGTAATTAGCACCTTGAGGCCTCTTGCACCCTGCCCTCCAGACTACCCTCCCCCCAATCTCACGCTCTGTGGCAGGCATTCCTTCTGAGGAGACAAATCCTCCAGAAAGAAGCAGCAGGAAGATAGGGCTTAGCCAGAGAAGACCTACTGGAAGCAAAGGCTATCTGAGAGAAAGGGAAAGAGGCAGTAGATGAAGAGATCACATTCGCTCTTCCACTTCAATCGTCTCTTTTCCAGGCAAGGCATGGAAAAGATGGTGAGCAAATAAGAAAAATCTCTTTGATAGGGGAAGAGACGGAGGGAGGGAGGACTCACTCTGGAAGGCAAGGAGGCAGAAGGGAAAGCAAAACAATATTTGGGCAGCGCTAATGGAATGGATTTCCTAGATTATACCATTCCAGATATGTTCTTCTCTGCCAGCTATAGTCAAAGTGAAGTGGTTCTCTTTCAAAGCAGTTTTTTATTTAATACATCTATCTTTAATGGCATATTGTAGTGCTCTACATTTTCAACTAATCCAGGACATTTCTATTAATGCATTAAAAGACGTTATGGCCCTTAAGCCAATGGCCTTTTCCTTGTGCAACACTCCTTTGATTATTTTAATTAAGACCCCTGATTTAAGCTAACACAGTTAGACTTTAAGGAAATTATTTTACTATTGCTACACTTCAGAAACACAAAGATTATAGACTGAATATGTGTAACAACTCTTCTGCTGGTTCTGTGAAGATGTCGTTTATCTAAAATATTTAACATTATGCACAAAAGCTCCAGAAAAACACAAAGAACATTGTCTATCTCTCCTCTTTTCTATCAAGGTGTCCAAATCATGTATATACACCACAGACTGGAACTCTCAGAAATTGTCAAGAGTAATTCTGAAAGTCAATCATTCCAAACACAAATAATATTTTAATAACATAATTCTTACCTGGACTTAGTTCAACCAGATAAGGTAGTTTCTCAGGTGGAAGAGAAGAGCCATAACCAGATCTATCAATTCTTTCCTTTCCTTTTAATAGTTTTACATCAACTTGCTTCTTCAGTTTCTTTGGGACATAATCAGGTGGCCGCCTTTTTAACTGAAAGACTAATATTCCTAAAATAGAGAATCACAAACAGATCATTTGAATGTGACCTGAGAAACAGAAGCATAAATTAACTACACTAAATGGCCAATGGTTGTCATATTGTCTCATTACAAAGTTACAAAATTAAAATTAATTCTCTATCACATGCAGCTTCATTATAAAATCCAATTGCATTCAGATTATTACCAATTTTTATTTAGTGCTATATAACGCACCTACACAAACTCCACTATACAATCCTTCTCTCTTTTAGGCCATCCAAACACTTTTAGACTTCTGAGTTTGACTGTTCAGTCACTGAGGAACTTACAATATCTCAATCCATATTCAGGTACTTCAAAAAAAGTTTTCTTATTTATTCAAAAGTCTAGGTACAAATCTCAAACCCTTTAGATTTGTTTGCAACTCACTAATAGTACTGTGTTAAAATAGTCACTCAGTTGCATTATATACTTTAAAAAACTAAAGTTACCTTTGTCACTTGGCCATTCCCTGAATATTTGAAGCGGACACTCGTCATCATCAAGGATAGATTCTTTAGCACCGCTATCATCAGAATGTTGAGCACCAGGAGGAAGCATAACCTATGAAAAGGCAGGGTATAAGATAGAAAATTTCCATATTATTTGTAATAACAACATGCTTCAATCTACACTCTGCTTATACTTCAGTTTAATCAAGGACGTTTTAAGCATAGCTCATACTTCTGAATTTCAGTATTACAAAGTAGAAAAGGGAGAACAAATATAACATGGCTGAAGTGTGAACACTGTGTCTTTGGTTCTTTTAGCTTTGCCTCTCCAATCAGCAGACAATTGAGAATTAGCTCATCTTAATAATCTCAAGTCAGGGCACTATGCATCTTTTTACTAAGTAAAACAGAATAGTAAGGTCCTCCTTCCTACCTATATATCTCATGCTTAAAGCAAAATCCATAGATTTTGGGTCATCTGAGGAAGATATAAGATTGGGAAAGGGTGAAAGAGGCACAAAGATGGAGAAAGCAAAGGAATTACTTTTTTGTTAAGTATAAATGTGTTTGTGCAACTCCTTAATGTCTATAGGGCTACCTCCTCTATAATGCAAATTGAACATGGATCTAACAAAAACTTTAAAGGTTATTTCAAAAGAATTATCTTGAAAATAGCTTATTTATTTTTATATGTTTATTATGTCGTATTGCTTTATTAAAGCTGCTCCGGGAGTTATAGAGAAATTAAAGCAAGGAAAAACAAATCATTTAACTAATTTAACCAGTCCAGAATAACTCTTATTTTAAATTACTACTTGGCTACTAATAGCCAAATCAAATCAAAGAGACAAAACATTTACTGTGTATTGGCTAAGAAATAAAAGTGCTCTCTTGTCAGTAATAATGTTAAATAGCAGATATAAAACTCAAATGAGATAGCATTGAAAGATTGCAAATGTTCAGAGAAAGTTAATTAGTTTGACACTATTTTCTTTCATTAATTTACTCACACGAGCAATACAATAATCCTTGGGATTTTCCTTTTCTAGGCTGTACTTCTCCAGGGCCTCAATAACTGCAAAATCTGCAGTATCTGTAGTAGACAGTAGGATTGTCTTGTACGGTATATTTGGTTTCAAACTATCTGCATAAATTCTTAGTGTTCCACCTAAAAATAAATTATTAATTCAAGTTATATATACTAATATGATTTGATTTCTTTCATAAATTTCATGGAATTTCCAATAATAATTTCAAAATAAAAGATCTTTCTCAAAACACAATGACTTTCTGCAAAACAATGCTTTCATTAATAATTATAATGAACATAATTATAAACCTCTAATTTTCCAAGGGCAAACTTAGTATTTTCAAAAGATAGGTTTTTATGAATATTACACACTGTTCTCTGATTGAAGAAAGCGTCACTTGCCAAGGAAAATGCCTATTTTTGTACACTCTTGTTAGACAACCAACCTTAACATATCAAATAAATTCCTTAGCTTTAATCTAAACTTTCACCTGAATCTGGCCTGCCATCAGAACTCCGAAATTCTTGCATTCTTTTTTCTAGCTTCTGTTGTCTTCGTCGTTTCATTACCACTTCTGGGTTGGATATTGTTCGAGTGAAACTGGTTTCAGGCATATCTTTGTAGACTTCTGCTGCAAGACGAGAATTTTCACTGCCAAAAGAAATTTCAAGAATTCTTCAAAATACGCAAGTACATATTACTTTTCTTTTTAAAAAGTAATATATGTGTGTGTGTGTGTGTGTGTGTGTGTATCTCCAATGATGCAATCAACGATCTCCGGGAGAGGTACAAACCAGTTGTTTATTGTTAAAACAATACTTAAAACAATAAAAACAGTTATATACAAAGTTTAAAAAAACCTTAGCTTTCGCTGGTCCTCGGCCAGCGTCCTCAGAGTGAGGCTCAGGGGGTGGGGAGGTTCTTTTTATACCCTTGTTGATCTATACCCTTGTTGATCTAAAAAAGTGCAGAATTGGAGTGCAAAAAAGAGAGGGCGGGACGACTAAGGCAATTACAGTCAATCAGGAAGAATGGCCCTATCACACAGGCTATGAGTAAGCAGTTAGATCAACAAGGGTATAAAAAGAACCTCCCCACCCCCTGAGCCTCACTCTGAGGACGCTGGCCGAGGACCAGCGAAAGCTAAGTTGTTTTTTAACTTTGTATATAACTGTTTTTATTGTTTTAAGTATTGTTTTAACAATAAACAACTGGTTTGTACCTCTCCCAGAGATCGTTGATTGCATCATTGGATAAACATGCCCGGGATTCGCATTTTTGCAACCATTAAGGATATATATATATCCTTTCATATATATATATGAAAATAAATTAATGTGAAGCCGACAGCCCAAGGGCTGCATATGTACCTCTGTTACTTAAAGGTACTTTATCCACTTGTCAGATAAGCAGTGATTTATTGTAATAATTAATAGACAAAACCAGCTATCTGCACTCCAAACTAGCTTATCATCTCATCAACCAGCTTCTAGAACATATCATAATTTTCTTGTGACAAATAGTTCTAGGATCCAGCAATATAAAATGAGTCACTAAGAGAAAAGAAGAAACTGGCTTTCAATTTCCCCTCAAAATTCTGCTTAAAGGATATTTATGAATGGAAGTGCTGTTCTGCACATAAAAAAAACTTTTTACCAATAAGTCATGTGGTAAGAAACAATCAATAAAATAATTTTAAAAGACATATTTTAACAATTCCTGTATTTTTTTAATTTAAGACTCACATATCATCTCCATGAAATGGCCCATGATTGTCTAAAGCTTGTTGCTGTGCTTCTTTTTCTCGCCTCTTTTTTTCTTTTTTTTCCTTCTTTGATAGGGTCCGCTTAAAGTTTTGGATCACTCCTTCTTTTTCTTGTTTTTCAGGGCCATTGCTCTGAGCCTTCTGAAACATGTCAATTTTATTAGTATTATGTGATTCATTTAGTTGTATTAGTTTCCAAAGCAACATTATTCAATTGCAAATATCAATGGTGATAAGAATTGTAATTTATGCATTTGACAAAGGATCAGCAAGAATTATCTCAACATTTGACCAAGATGATTAACACAGAATGGTTACAATTCATTCACAAGGCTGAACCAAAGTTTATTCCTATGTGGATACAGTTCCATGAGTCTCCAAAATGACAACTTTTACACTGTCTAGAGAGTGATTATTTTTACTTTGACAGAATTCAGCTTCAGTGTCATCTTCCAATCAAAGATTCTTGTTTAAAAGAAGTTCTGATTATTTTAACAAACCAATTTCATTATTCTTGACCTACACCTCAGAATTTATTTCAAACCAGAATTCTTGATCTGAGTGGAGTTTCTGCAGACATTAAATTATCAAAGGGGTATAAGGTAAAGGTTTCCCTTGTCTTGTCATATCCAATTCTAGGGGGCAATGCTCATCCCTGTTTTTTAGCTGAGGAAGCCAGCCCAAGGTACACAGAACACTGTTACCGTCCCACCAAAGTGGCACCTATTTATCTACTTGCATCTGCATGCTTTCGAACTGCTAAGTGGGGCAAGAACAGGCGTGCTCACCCAGTCACACGGCACTCAGGTCTCGAACCTGGGCTGTCAGTTTCCCAGCATCTTTAACCACTGAGCCATTGTGCCCCTCAAAGAGTGTACATAAGCTTAATACAGATAGTCCTCCACTTACAACCACAACTGTTGCTAAGCAAGAAATTTGTTAGATAATTTTTCCCCATTTTATGACCTTTCTTGCCACAATTGTTAAGTGAATCACTGCAGGTAAGTTAGTAACACAGTCGTTCAGTGAATCTAGCTTCTCCATTGACTTTGCTTGTCAGAAGGTCACAAAAGGGGTCACATGATCCCAGGACACTGCAGCCATCATAAATATGAGCCAGTTGCCAAGCATCTGAATTTTGTTCACTGAGCTTGGGGAAGCTGCAATGGTCATAAGTGTGAAAACGGTCATAACTCATTTTTTCAGTGCTGTTTTAACTTTGAATGGTCACTAAACAAACTGTTGTAAGTCAAGGACTATCTTTATGTTGGTTCGGTTTATTTGGATTTGCCAGTTTATTGTTCAGTATTATATGCAAATGTGGATGACCTTTAATTGACATTCACAGATACAAATTGAGTCTGTTATAGCCAAAAGAGTTCTTTCAGGACAACTAGCAAAGAATACTTACAGTGGAAAAACCTGATTTTTTTTTCTTGATTTTTATTATAAAACATCAATACATAAGATATAATTCAGGAATATATTGTTTATCAGCCTAATTATCAGAATATAAGAATTAGTCAGCTTACTAACCATTAAAAATGTTATTTCCTATATTCAAAGAAACACAAAAATAACTGTTCCTATAGTAATCTGAATGTGCCAAATTGGTAAACATTAGACTACTACAGTTATATAAAAACTAAGAAACATCATAGAAATAATTACTCCATGATAATCATAATCTAGCTAAACATACCTCAAAATTTAAGTTTACTAATAAACAAATTCATTTGGTTTATAATGTATTAAAACTGCCTTTAACGTTTACTTTTTCTTATATGAATCCATTACCTGTGTTTGGTTATAATTTATTTCTTATTGGAAATAATACAATGTAATATACATAAATCTTCTACTTATGTAATGGACAGAAGACATAAGCTTGAGGAATAGAAGGAAGAAACACAACTACAACAATGTCAGATAAAAGAATTCTAAATCCGGGCAAAAATGTAATCTGGGAAAGCACCTCAGAGAGGATCCTCTATAGTTTTCATGAAGATATAGGGAGGGATCAAGGATGTGTATCCACGCTCTCAATATGTTACTGTAGCTTTATAATAAGAACAGTACTAGCATTTATAATGTGGCTTCCTATTATGGTCAACCTTGAATGGCTAGCAACTTGCAACAATGAACAAAAATTTCCTTAACTGAGTGTTAAGTATTACATAAAATTCCTTTTTTGAGCTGAAATATAATGAAGATCCTCAGAAGCACTGAAAACATTTCCATTCCAACAAAAATTTATTACTGGCTAAAAGCAGTATTTGAATCAGCATTAACTGACTAATTTGAGAAGTAACTAACCAAAGAGAGAAGCAACCTAGAACTAAGGAGAAACTTCCTGACAGAACAATTAACCAGTGGAACAACCTGCCTCCAGAAGCGGTGAATGCGCCAACACTGGAAGTTTTTAAGAAGAAACTGGACAGCCATTTGTCCGAAATGGTATAGGGCAGCGGTTCTCAACCTATGGGTCGCAACCCCATTTGGGGTCGATCGACCATTTCACGGGGGTCGCCAAGCAAGGCTGTCTGCCATTTTTTTCCCCTTTTCCGGCGGGTGCCTTACCTCCCTCGAGCTGGGCCAGCTGGTGGTCGGCCTGCTCCGGCTCTGCCGCTTGCCAGCTACGCCTCGGCCGGCGCAGGGGGCGGAACCACGCATGTGCGGCGCTCCCAGGCAGGGAAAGTCCTCGACTTACGACCGGTTGGGTAGTCCTCAACTTATGACCGGTTTAGTCCTTGACTTACGACCGGTTGGGGGTCGCGGTATTAAAAAGGTTGAGAACCACTGGTATAGGGTTTCCTGCCTGAGGAGTGGGTTGGACTAGATGACCTCCAAGGTCCCTTCCAACTTTATCATTATTATTATTATTATTATTATTAAGGAATGGAAATCACACACTCTGTATCAACATGCATAAGACTACCTGTAAAGGCACATCCATGGACTACAAATGGGGATGTACAAAAAAATAAATAAATACAATATACAGACACTCAATTTTTACAAACATAGAAAACTCAAATATACAATGTTTATTTTTATAAACACAGAAAAGAAAACTCATATATACACACAAACACAGCTCAAATATATACATTTAAGAACATTTCTGCTTTTTACCTTGGCAGGGAGTGCATCGTTTTCATTCTTAAGCACAAATCTTCCTTCACGATCATCTTTGTTCCAATTTAATTGTACAACTAGAGGCTTCTCATCTATGTCCAATCTTCTTTCTTCTTCAAAATAAGAGAAAAAAAGACAAGATCAATCACTGCAGAATATTGACAATTAACATAGAAGCCAAGAAATGATATAGCAAACACATTTAGTTAATAGACTGCTCTTGTACCATAACGGAAGACTGTCAAGTCTTTCAGTTATCAAAATGAATAAATTGCTAGTAACTGAAATTTGAACCAACCATTTCTAACCTGACATTAGGTGTATTAGGACCACAATTTTTAAAATTTCCAGGAAGCACAATTTTTTTGGATGAGAATTCTGGGAGTGTACTCTTCGAACAATATAAAAAGCACCTTATTTTAAAACAAGCTTGCTTTGAACATTTAAAGTCTTTAAAGCTTCAAAGGTAAGCTGTAGTTGTCCAAAAATTAAACATACAATGAAATGTTTTAAATATATCAGCATGTACCTGTACAATTTAAAGTTTCTTCAGTAAGTGGTGGGGGGGGAAAATCACTCCTTTTTAATTTACTAGCCTTTTTTTTCACCATAACCTTAAGAAACATCTCCTTCTATGACAACATAAGTTAATACTGTCAAGGGGATCATTTTGTTTTTAGTCATTCATCTATTAAAAAATAAACAACCAAATAATATATAATTATTAACTGATCAGATTTAATAAGCCAAAATTTAAAATTAAGAATAAGTTTTTAAAAAATTCTTAAGCTAATGGGATATAAAACTTGCTGTAAACCTAGCTGATATAACTATCTAAACTTCAATTTACTAATTATTATTCAAGTAACTACTGCAGTAAAACATCTATTGATTAATATTCAAAAGACATGTTCCTAAACTAACCTAAACAGCTTCATTATCAATATTTAATGGTGTCAGAGATCACAGAACATCTCATTGTCCATATGAGAAACATATATACAATCAGTAAGCTACAGTATGGACAGAATATGGTTGGCAAAGTAGTGAAACAAGGCTTATACTCTCCCCTTATTTATTCAAGCTATATAACGAATATAATAGCAGTGTGGCGAACCTATGGCATACCTGCCAGAGGCGGCACTAAGAGCCCTCTCTGTGGGCACGTGCGCCATCGCCCCAGCCCCGACTCCCCCCGCAGCCCCTCACCAGCAGCCCCCCCAGAGGAGTCGTCCCCGAGCGTGGCCCGGGCGGGGAAGCGCAGCCAAGGACATGGCAGCTGGGCAGCAGGGACAAGACTCTGCCCTTGAGCCCCACTGCGCACAGATGATGCTGTGGGGCGCAGATGGAGGGCGTGGCAGCCATGGCGCTGCTGGGCCACCTGGGCGATCGGTGCCCATGCAGGCAGTGGATGGCCCTATGGGCGGGCAGGAGCGGAACAGAGGTGGGTTGGGGGCGGGGTGGTTTTTGGGCACTCGGTCTCTAAAAGGTTCACCATCACTGAAATATAGGAACCTGCCTCCAGCAGTTGTGAATACTCCAACACTGGACGTTTGTAAGAGGAGACTGGACAACCATTTGTCTGAAATGGTATACGTTTCCTGCCTGAGCAGGGGTTGGACTAGAAGACCTCCAAGGTCCCTTCCAACTTTTTTTATTTATTTATTATTATTATTATTATTATTATTATTATTATTATTATTATTATTATTATTATTATTATTATTATTATTATTATTATTAGAAAGTTTGATTGGAGGAAGAAACGTGTTTTATCTTTTTCTGTATTTGGAGAGAAAAAATATCAATAACCTGTGTTATGCTTGTGACACTACACATACTCGACTTACAACTAAGTAATCAATCAATCAATTCATTCAATGTTTGGTTTATGATCAGCTAAAATCAAAAGAAAACAAGCAAAAATGACCTAGTAACTGTTCAAAGTTACAACTGATCTGATAAATCGGACTTACAGTCTGGATCCAATGTTCTACCAGTTGCCCCACCCACTGGTCACATGACAGAACTACAAATGCTTGGCGACACAGCCACATTTATGGCCATTTGCAGCATCCCAAGAGCATATGACTGTATTTCACAATAGTTTGGGCAAAAAAATGGACTAAAATCAAGTATAAGACAACCAAATGAATCATCACATCA
The DNA here is from genome assembly GCF_001527695.2 of Protobothrops mucrosquamatus. Taxonomy (NCBI): domain Eukaryota; kingdom Metazoa; phylum Chordata; class Lepidosauria; order Squamata; family Viperidae; genus Protobothrops; species Protobothrops mucrosquamatus. Next base: position 857,195 of record NW_015386211.1, on the reverse strand, counting down.
GGTACAACAATCAGTCTTAGAAATGCTAATGAAGATATTGAAATGATAGATAGCTTCGGCCTTTTAGGATCATGTGTAAAAAAACATGAAGTCAAGAAATACACCACAGACAAGCACTTAGCAAAGCAGCCATGAAAAGATACTCATGCCATGATGTGTCTAGTGCAAGCACTTTCCCTGTGATACTTTATGGCAGTGAAAGTTGGATTTTGAAGAAACAAAACTGTTTTGAATTTTTGTGTTGGAGAAGACTCCTAAAAATGTCATGAATGACCAAAAAAACAAACAAATGGATGTTCAAACTAATCAATCCAGAGGTTTTTTTTTACTTAAGGCACAAATGACCAGACCCAAATTATGCAAAGACACAGCTCTCTACCAAAGGCTCTAATGCTGGGAAAGAGAAGAAGAACAAGAACAAGGTGGATAGACTCAGGTACAGTAATAATGGGTGTACTACTGGAAGATCAGGTGAGGGACAGATCATCATGGAGAAAATCTATATGATCAGTAAAAGCTGACAATGACCCAATGACACAAAATCAATCAATCAGTGTTAAATATAGAGTAGCACATAATTATAAATCACTATAATCTCTTTCAAGCATAAAAAAAATCAGTCAGTTAAATAATAGACCAGTAAAACAAGTATTTCCTCTTGGTTGTTGGTACCTGGATGCATACTAACTTGAACTTTTACTATTAAGCCAAGAGACAAAAAATAGTGAAATTTAGTTTTTTGTCTTTGTAGCAATATCATATTCTACTTCAGAAATACTGCCAACTTTATGCCAATAAGAGGTTAAATTAGAAACTCATTTTATAGATTATTAAAAAAATCCTTTGGAATTGCCTTGTATCAGTTTATTATGCTACAAAAATATGTATGTAGATTAAATAGTAGTCAGAAAACTACAGAAACAATGTAAGATTGATGAAAAGCTTCTCTGAATCAAGAACAAACCTTCTGTTAAAGCAGGTGTATCTCTATAATAAAATAAGAAAAAGCAACACGGTAACAGGAGTGAAATTTGGCCGTTTTATTATAGAAGATATATACATTTTACAATATTTGTCTTCTAACTGTTGGAGGTGAGGTTACTAACTTCTGGTCTTCTTTAAAAGTCTAGCAAGAGATGTGGCCTTTTCTCCAAATGTTAATCTTCCAGAGAGTAGGCAGCAGACCAGCAAGAGAAAACTCTCATATGTACATGCAAATCTGCTCACTTAATATTGCATGTACTCCATCATTAGGTATTTGAATCTTTGACATATTAACTTGTTTTGGAAACTAGTTGTATTCTCTGCATTATTTGATGACATGGAAAAGTTACACCTGCATTCCTAATTATAGGTGTAGCCTGAGTTTCTGTGCTGACTGAAGCAGGTGAAATCGAAAATATTTGTGCACACTGGAACTGCTCCTAGAGAGGATTCCCTAGACCAGCAGCCCCCAACTTTTTGGGCATCAGGACTGGTTCTGTGGAGAGAGGTTTTTCTGCGGACTGAAGGGGGCATGGTTTGGTGTGCTGCCTGTATCCCATGAATGGGGTTTCACTTGTCTGCATGGCCCGGTTACTGGCATGTCGCGGACCAGTGCAGGTCCGCGGATCAGGAATTGGGGAACCCTGCCGTAGACTATTCCATTAGTTGCGCTCATCATAGCTTCATGAAAATCAAACCTAAATTTCTTCTAGTGACTGGGAGAAGGAAGAAAACACTGGCTTTTTACTTACGAATTAGCTAATCAGTCTCCACAATATAATGAAGAAAGAAAAGTGCTTTGCTACAATTCTTATACATGTATTTGTCACTATTTATCTTCATAAATTTCTTGTCATGTAGTTCTAACATTAGGAGGTAGAAATGAAAACAAAAAGGGCACAACAATAAAATAAGTTTAAAAATGAATAAATATGGTGAGACAAAGCAAAAAGGTGTGGAAACAATAAGGAAAACATGACTAAATGAAACTTGAAAGACTAAGTTGGTTAAAGTGCTAATTTTTAAACCAGAAAAATATCATCTACCCTGAAGAAGCCCATAATCCATTTCATTGAAATGTCCAGAAAAAAAATCAAAACACAACATCCTTGCCTTCCCTCCAAATGACCTTGGCATATAGGTTCAGTATCAAATGTGGCACAGTGTTCATTATGTGCCTCAATTTGCTTTTTTGAAATGACATCATCTTGCTACTTCAATTACACAATGTAATTTGCTTCAGTTGAGTTACTTTGATTATATATTTTTAGATACAACACACTGCTGGGAATAATGAATATCCCCATTAATCTGTTAAAAAGAGATTTTAGGTAAAATAAATGTAAATATTCCGAAAGAGAAAACATCATGAATTAAACATTTTAGAAATTACAGTCTGCACGCTATAAATGGTATTAATGATCTGCACGTTGTTACACCTGAAGAAAAAGGGGAAGAGAAAGACATTTTAAAAAGAAACATAGAATCTGGCTTAAGGTCTAACTACTTTCAGTACCAAGATATTAATGCATATTTTGAAGAGTCTGTAGAAAGTTTCTGTTTTTGTATGATAATATTGAGGCCTACGTACAATTCTTATGCTCAAATATGCCTTTCCTTTGTGCTGACCACAAAGTTGATTATTCTATTTTAATGTTTTATTTCTTCCTGCTCACAAATTGATAAACAGTATTTATATAAGAATGTAGTAGGACTGAGTTTTAGCATTTCATCTATTTATCAGCAAAGTATTACATAAGATCCACCAGTTTTATTTCATCACACACATACTGGATGACGGTACTTTTTTTAATTCTCAGAGTCCTTTTGTATGAGCAAAGAGGCAACTATTCCCTCTCTCTCTCTCTAAAGAACCAAAAAAATTTCTCCTATACAGAAAAGTGGAGCCAGAACAGGGAGCCATTGCTCTTCCATTTCTACCTACCGGTACAAGTCAAAAGGGGAATCTATTACACGTGTGGATAAGACAGTCCATATACTTATAGGAATTAAATCATTAAACTTATTTAAATATTAATTAAACTTGTATAGCTGCCCATCCCACTGAGCGGCAAATAACAATCAAATAAAAACAATAAATAAAAACAAAATATACAATATAAACATCCTTAATAATAAATATCATAAAAGTGAAAGATACAAACAAGAGAGGGAGGATAAAAATGGCCATCTCAACAATGGAGCCATCTGAACAAGTCTTTGGTTGCCTGGGAGTCCCAGGTCTGACAATGCGGTCAAGACTTGAGGATTTTTCAGAATATCAAAAGCGATGGCGCTAATATAATTTGGGGGGAGGAAAATGTTCCATAAGGTGTATGCCATGATAGAGAAGGCATGTCTCCCGGGACCCACCAAAGGAAGTCCCCCCCCCAGCTGTTGGTACCCACAACATGCCTATCTGCCAGATCTAGTGGGCTGGGCTGATATAATTGGGGAAGATAGTCCCTCAAATAACCTGCCCCATGCCATATAGGCTTTTAAAAATTAAAACCAGCATGTTGAATTAGACCCAAGGGCAAGCAGTGCAGCTTAGAGTAGTGGTGTAACATGCACTGCTCTAGGAATACACATAACTGCCCACATTCTGTACCAGCTAAAACTTCCCGATACTGTTCAAGAGCAGCACCATGTAAAGCACATTGCAGTAGACCATCTGGAGGTGACCAAGGCATGTGACTGTAAGTCAATCCAGGAACAGACACTACTGGCATACAAGGCAAAGCTGTGCAAAAACCTTCCTAACCACGACTGCCTACTTCTTGAGCAGGAGTCATGCATTTAGGAGGATCCTCAGAGTGCCCACTGGATGTCTCTGCATACTGAAATCCCATTCAGCACCAAAAATGGCAAAATCCTAGAGCCACAGGCCAAAGCCATTTGGTCTTACCAGAGTTTAGCTGAAGTCTCTTGTTCTCCATCTAGATTCTCACAGCCTCCAGTCACCAGGATGAGACATTCACAGCATTGCTTAAACACCCAGGGTGAAAATATATGACTGGGTATCATCAGTATGCTGATGATTATCAGCCCATGGTGGCAGATGAGCTCACCCAGCAGCCTCATGTAGATGTTATAAAGGAGAGGAGAAAACACCAAACCCTATGGCACCTCACATAGTAGGGGCTGAGAACGAGACTTGTCCTCCACTATCAACAGCAACTGGAATTAGCCCTGAAAGATGCAGCATAACACCATGCTGCCCACTCTTAATCCTCTGAGCCGATCAAGAAGACTACCATGATTGATGGTTTTGAAAGCTGAGAGGTTATGAAGGGCAAAGATGGAATGCACTACCCTCGGCCCACCCACGCCAAAGTACATCCCAAAGTGCAACCAATGCTGTTTCTGTCCCATACCTGGGTCTGAATCCTAACTAAAAATGATCCAGACAATCTGTTTCCTCCAAGGCCCTCTGAAACTGTGGTATAACAAACTTCTCTACTACCTTCCCAAGCAAGGGAGTGAGATATTGGATGAAAATTATCCAATAAAGTGGGTTACAGCACTTTATTGATCTTGAGCAGGGGGCAGACCACAGTCTCTTTATAAGATAAAGGAACAACCCATCTCTTTCTCAAAAAAAAATAAATTCAGAATCTATTCCAGGGAAGGCAAATCCTACAAAACCATAAATTTGAGGAACTCCAGAAATGGAGTCAAGGAGCTCGGGTAGGGAGGTTCCTAAGAAGCAGGGAGGTTGGTAAAATAGCAACAGTCCCAACTGATCCCTAGAGCCCAACTTAATAAGCAGGGTCGCACGACTGGGGACATATGGGGCAGGGCCACTTCATAAATATCTGTGTATATTCTTTTGCCAAAACATCTATCTCACCAGATACATAGAAAATCATGTCTTCTCTTAACTGAATAACTATTCTTTTTTTTTCTTTTTGAAACTAAAGAAAAAATAAAACCTTATATAAAATTCAATATCATGCAACTCTCCACCACCAGCTTTAACTTAATGCCCATAAATTGCAATCTACTGTTTCCAACTGGAATCTTGAAAGTATTCAATCATTGTCCTCCTCAACATTAGATAATGAAACGAAGTCATATATATCACAAGTTATCAGTTATCAGTTACCGGTATCTCAAGTTATCTCTTATTTTAAGCTATTTAACTGCACCAATATTCTTGATCTCAGAGAAATAAAAATAACACTTTAAAAAAAATCCCCAATGCAGATAGTATCAAAGGTGAAAGACACAAATTAAGCAACTTGCAGAATAGAAGAACAAAGATTTTTTCCCCCACAATAAGCATCATGACAAAGTGGTAAAACAATGAGGATTAAACATTTTGGTTTTAGCTCATGAATTTTAATAAGTCATACCGATATGATTTTTTCATCTTTTTGAAACATAAAGATTGTCATTGGGAATCCAAAATAATAATACGAAAATTCTATCACCCACCATATCTTTCAATTATGATCTTCCTACAATGATTAAGAAAGCAATCTGAACGTCCACTTTTATTTTTTATAATCAAATTTCACTTACCTAAGGAAAAGTGCCTTTAAGAAGGCCCCATTTCAAAAGGTATTAAATAAAATGGCCCATTCTGGAGCACTGCCTCTAACTCTGCTAACCTTAGATTAGACAGTGTCTTATAAAAAATATTGGTATCCTGAATGGTTTCGCAAAATAAACTGAAGCTGAAAGAAAATTTACTGCACATGAGCCTTTCTATTCCTGTTAGGAGGAGGATGATCATATTCTGTGCCAGCTAAAAATTCCAGCCCAATTTCAAGGACCATTTCTTTAGCATAAATGACTTCAGATGGTAATAATGATTAGATTTTATCCCACCTTTTTATATGTAATTAAAGGAGGCAAACTTGTATACTATTCCTTCCTCCTATTTTCCCTACAACAGCAAAACTGTGAGGTTGAGAGTGAGCAGGTGGCCTTAAGTCATCTAGCAGGCTTTCAAACCTAAAAAAAGACTAAAGCTCAGTCTCCTGGTTTCTAGGCCACCGCCTTACTAAAATGATTCTCAATACATGACTACTACAGCATAATCATTCAGATCAGTGGTTCTCAACCTGTGGGTCAGGACCCCATTTGGGGTCGATCGACCATTTCACGGGGGTTGCCAAGCAAGGCTGTCCGCCATTTTTTTTGTCCGCCATTTTTTTCCCCTTTTCCAGCGGGTGCCTTACCTCCCTTGGGCTGGGTCAGCTGGTGGTCGGCCTGCTCCGTCTCTGCCGCTTGCCAGCTACGCCTCGGCCGGCGCAGGGGGCGGAACCACACATGCGCGGTGCTCCCGGGCAGGGAAAGTCCTCGACTTACGACCGGTTGGGTAGTCCTCGACTTACGACCGGTTTAGTCCTTGACTTACGACCGGTTTAGTCCTCGACGTACGATCGGTTGGGGTCGCAGCATTAAAAAGGTTGAGAACCACTGATTCAGATGATCATTATGCTATTACTGTACACTCATGAACTATAATGGCTCCTTTAGGGGGAAAAAATGTTCAGAGCCACAATCCCAATATTCCAGGCATGTTTCCTAAAGTGACCGGTCTCTGAATAAAGCTTTCAATCCTTCAAAACGTACTATAAGATTTACATCAATGAAATATGCTGAGATTTTTTTTTGAGCCCACAAACTTACTAAGGTATCAGAATGTTCTGATTGCATACATTTTTACTGGTACATATTTTGGCATTCTTAAGTTTTAGTATATCACTGCCAGTTAGCAATTTCTTTTTCTCAAATGTTAGCTGCTGAAACTGAGTGAAACAAGATACTTTATGAAGCCTATTTTTTCCACTGCTGTCATTTCTTTTTTAAGAGCCCAAATAGAATACACTAACCTCCGCTGACGTGCACCTCATAAAGTGAATATTTTGGAGATGATAACATTCGCATATCTGGCCGGAATTTTTCAGCAAGTGTTTCTATCACATCCTGAGTTGTGGCAGTGCTAGACACACGGATACACTTTGTTGCAAAATTTCCCGCTGCTTTGTCTTGAAAATAAAACCTCATAACTCCATGGAATTCCAGATCCTGCAATGAAATAAACAAAGTTCATTTGATTCATTTTGATTAAAATAAGCTTAAATGTGATTGTTTAGACCAATTAACTGCATTACACTAAGTAGAAAAAGTATATTAATACAGGGAATATTCTACTTGTACTATATGTATAAGAATATTAAACTGGAAAACTTTGACATGAAATGGGTAAGTTTCAGATCAGTATAACAGGCGGAGGATAAACTAAAACTTCTCAAAGACTATCACAGTGGTGGCGAACCTATGGCACGAGTGCCAGAGGCGGCACTCTGAGCCCTCTCTGTGGGCACGCATGCCGTCACCTCAGCCCCGCCTCCACCCGCAGCCCCCTCCTCACCAGCAGTCCCCCCGGAGGAGAGTCACCCCCGGGTGCAGCCCGCACAGAGCAGCACAGCCAAGCACATGGCAGGTGGGCAGCAGATGCTGCGGCGAGCCGTGGATGGCCCTGAGGGCGGGTGGGGTGAGGGCGGAGCAGGGCAGGGGTGGGCAGGCGGAGCGGGGGTGGGCCAGGGGCATGGCGGTTTTGGGCACTCGGTCTCTAAAAGGTTCACCATCACTGGACTATCATGTTTTAAATTTCAGTGTTTTTCATGGAAAGATTATTTAGATCTTTGAAGAACCAGTGGACATATAAATTATATAATACTAAACTGGCAAAGATTACTACTTTGACAGACTGTATTTTGAGAACATCTCCAGACACACACATTTTGCCATGTTTCCTAATGCTTTCCAATTGTAGTGGTACTATAAAAAATTCTTTGCTCAAAATAGAAGTTGAAAAGTTAAATTTGAGAACTGTATCTTAAACATCAAAAAACCAGGAATCATAAGCTATTGTTGTTTTTAGCCTTGTATATTTTTTCAAGAAATTTCTTTGTATTCATTTCCAGTGAGATCAATGTTTTAATTAGTGCTGATCACAGAAAGTTAGTGCATTTGGTCAGGTTAACTAATCATCCTAAAAGATGCATGACTCCCATAAGACACAAGTACACAACCACTTAACAAAATGGGTGTTGGTGGAAACCTGGTGAACTAATTTGGATATGGAAAAGTGAGGAACAGGACCTGTTCCCAAATGCCTTGTTCCTAACTCTCATGAAGAAAAAATGCACTGTGAATGACACCGTTGTTCCTGTTGAGGTTATGGAAAATTGGAAAAGTTGAGACTCTGCTCAAGGCTCAATGGGCCAGAGCTTTTATTCTCTGTGTTACTTTGTAAAGTTGAACATATATAATTCAGATTTCTCAAAATTAATACTTAGAATGTATTAATTTTAGCAAAATCACAGCAATACTATTTTAACAGCCTTACAAAATTGTTTTCAGTTTTTATAATTGCTTAATTTAAGCAGTCAAATTGCTTGACAATTTAAATTCTGACAGAACATAATTCATATATGTGGACCAAATAGACTTTTTGTTGTGATAACATGTTATAACTAAGAGACTTTGATAATTTAATTCTGCCTAAGCAGTTAAGTAGCATAAAAGCAACCATGAACAAATCTCAAGACTTTACTAGATAGGGTTCATAACTACTATCTATTTACTAGATAAGGGTACATAACTATCTACTCTATTTCAAACCTACGGTATTAGAAAAACATAACATGATGAATAAACTATTTTAATCAATAATATTAACCAAATATTCAAGTATGTAAACGGTGTTCATCAAATAATTCTTTGGCTTTTCCATGTTAATATAACCAAAGTGTTTTTTATTATGAGGGGCAATCAGTTTTTAAAGCAATTATGTGGAATCTCAGGATTGCAACCAGGAGCACTGCAATAACCCTAAGGTAATTTCATGATATATTTCAAAAGATACCCAATCAATTATATCAGAGTATTTTAACTAAATGCAGTATTTAGGCTGACAATGTAAAATAACATATCTATTGACTGCAATTCGATGTGCACATAAATAATTTCATTCTCTACTTCTCCCAGCAGATGCTAAGTTTGGCAAGTATTAACTATAGCAACAAATGCAACATAAAAAGGCTTCAACAAATGTAACATAAACTGCAGTTGCATCACATTCAATATTTTTAAGAACATTATGAATAGTTTTACTAAACAATGCAACAACAAATAGAAGTTTTAAAACATTTTCTTCACCAAATGAAATGTTACTAGAGCTTTGAAGGCATTCTACATGAAAAAAAGCAGAAGTGTTAGCAAAAACATCATAACAATTAGACTGACAAAAAGTGGAAAGGTTACTGGTTAATACAAACAAGCCCTCAACAATCTTCCCTGCCATCAATAGCATTGTGACTGCTGTAGCTGCAAACAGAGAACATAGAAAAAATGCAGAAGCAACTTGATACTTTCCAGTAGCACTTATCAAATTGAAATGCTCATGAAGGTACATTACATTGGTATTTTATTTTCGTATCCTAACATTTGGGGTTAATAATCAGCTCAAAAGTAAGATGGATCTGTTGTCAAGTACAATCCAATTTATTAAAGAGCCTGTGCCCAGAAAGGAAAAAAACCCCTCAACAATAGATTCTTGAATTAAACAATCTCTGAAGAAGGCTAGAAAACAAGTATGGTATGTTAAAAAAAATTCTGTTAACTGCTCATCCCAATTCATTCCTCAATGTTCTATCACTAAGTACATTCAATTTGCATTCTCCTCTCACCTTGGTCACCCAGAATTGCTCCCAAATCAGGCAAGATTTCCACTTACACCCCCTCAGCCAGCAAAAAAGACAGTCACGTGGCCCATCTCTATGTACTTTGCAACTATTTATCAAAAATCACTCCAAAGATATATCAAGTACACAGAAACATATTTCCTATTTCTTTTCTAGCAGAAGCAGCAAAAAGCTGAAAGAGGTGAAGCAAATGGAAGGGTTAGCTATGCTGGAAAGGGAAGAGAAAGGGAAACAATAAAAGAAAAGCGATATAAGTTCAATTTAGGTATTAGGAGATGCTTAAAATCCACAAGCCATCAACTCCCCTCAACTGACAGTTAATTTTCAATGGTCTGCAGACATTTTCACTTCCTTCCTATTATGTGTTTTTAATAGCAGCATCTCCTCAGCCAATATAAGACAATCCCCCTTTCCCTTAATTCACAAGTAATTATGAGGATGGAGGAGTGAGAGCTTGTTGCGTTTAGCTAGGATTAGTATCTGGGTGAATGTACTTAGCATAGGTTCCTTAGCAGTCAAAGCTCCATGAAAAATAAACATGCTGAAATGCAGCAAAAGTAAAACTAGATTTTCAGACACACTTACAAACTAAAAAAATAAATTCAAAGACAATGTGAAGTTAACTATGATAATAATCCCATGTCACTCTTAGCAGTGAAATGGCACCAGTAAAACTATTGTATGAACTACCATTTTAGGGAAATACAAAGTTTTCCCTATTATTTTGTTTTGCTAAATCATAAAATTTCAAGTTTGTGATATTTACCTTCAAAAGTAATTTTACAGAGTTTTCTGAATAACAGTTACAGTTTAATAAAACTGTAACTTTATTGTATTAATATAGAAATAGCTTTCCTGCTTAAAAAAAAGCTGTTGTTTTAATTCTGCAGTTTTTACATAGGCATAGCCACTTCTCCAGTGATTCTAGCAGATAAACTGTAAGCACATTTAAAAGAAGTTAATGCATAGATTCTTCATTGAACTAATTTCTTTCATATTATAATTTTTTAAAATACATTGACAATAATCTGCAAGTATTTTTTTAAAAAGATTTAAGATTAAATCCTCCACATCCAAAATATTTTGGAATCAAATAATTAAAGTAGGAATATACATCTATATCTTATTATTTATCTCTTTACATTTTCCTCATTTTTCTATGAGCACACTGAAAAAAATGAATGCTATATTTCTTCATGATTTTTAAGTTGGGAACACATGAAAATGGTAAAATAACCCTTAAAGAAGTTTAACAAAACCATAATTTCCAAAGAGCCTCCTCCTAAATTGAAAATTATGCTGTTGCTCACATATATGATACTTTTCCACTAATTTTAGTCACAACCCTCCTCACCCCCTCAAACAAATATTAAATGCTGCCTGCGTTTAAATACTAAAATATTCCCAGCCTCTAATTTAAAGCATCCATTTTTAACACATAATCACACATACTTCTGTAATCTTAAAAAGTATCTCTTTAATCATTCTAGATTATCCAGTATAACATCACATTAATAGAGGGGCACACCTTTCTGCAGTAAATAAGAAAATATTTAATGGCAGCCCTAAATCTTGAATAGATCAATATTAATATCTGCTCGCATATTTATGTTCCCTTGAATACTCTATTGTTCTTCAGAACCATCTGTAAGTGAGGCATATGGAGAGTCCTTGGTAAAGGGACAACTGATCCCAAATAAAATTTATGTAACCTGTCAGCAGTACTAAAATTAAGGAGTTACTTATTTCTGCCCCCCCTAAATAGGATTATAGCATAAAGCCCTACTTATTTTCAAAGGAAAAGATCAATTGTTTATGCACTTAGCTTTAATTTCAACTAGACAACCCATTACCCTTTGGGTCATTTTTTCAGAAATATTGCCTTACCAGACTGCTTGCTATCTTCAACAATGACAGAGCTTCTAATGTATTGCTTTCAGTGAAAAAGCCTGTTCAGAAGTGTCTGGCTGAACTAGCACAAACATAAGCACAGAAATATTTTATGACATTTTATATTATGTCGTAAACTGTTTTATGGCAATTTTATGTCATAAAATGTTTAATTAAAATTTGCAAAATTTCAATTCTAGCTAGTCATGTGTCCCAGATTTTGGACACATTCTGTAGATTAGGCCATTTGAGGTCCCTTGGTTCAAAAGGTTCTAACCAAGTTGTACTGTTTTACCCAATTAAACATTACAAGAAAGAAGAGTTTTAATAAATACAGTGGATAGATATACATAACGAATAACAGTGTATTAATGAAGTATCTCTTTTCAGTAATATCTCTGTATCATCCTAAGTCATCAGGATCAGCCTAGAGCAGTGATGGTGAACCTTTTAGAGACCGAGTGCCCAAACTGCAACCCAAAACCCACTTATGCATCGTCGAGTGCCGGGTGGGTGTGGCCCATGAGCTGGGTGTGGCCAATTGGATGGGCGTGGCTGCAGTGGTAATGGCAGACTGGGTGGGACTAAAAAGTTCAATCAATCAATTCCAACTTTGCAAGATCTTTTTTTTCCCCGTGAGAACTTGAAATTGACTGATTGAACCGTTGTTGGTTTTTTGCACATGACGGCAGAGGCCTAAAGCGAAAAGGTTTTATAAAACCCAGCTGAAGGCCTAGGACTGGGGCGACGGCGCACATGCCCACAGAGAGGGCTCTGAGTGCCGCCTCTGGCACCCGTGCCATAGGTTCGCCACCACTGGCCTAGAGAAATGAAGGTAAGCTAAATGAAGAACAATGACTAAGCTGAAACCCAGTAAATTAGAGACACTGTGAATGGCTGAGTCTTTCATTCAATAATTAGGAAAGTAATTAGGGAAGGAAGGATGTACAATGCTTTGCATTGAAAGAGGAGGGAGATCTCTGAAGCTCATGTTTAGTTCCTTAAATATCAAATGCATCTTTTTTCCAGTGCCAGAAGTTGCAGTATAATCCTGGGAAAAATCTCACTTGGCTTAAAGAACTGCTGATAATATACCTTTTGCCTTCAAATTTGAAGCTCTACACAAGTACGGAGGGAATATACTTTTGATATATTTATCTGATAAAACCAGATCAAATCTGTTAGTATTTATAGACTAGGTGTAGGAAATCTACAATGCTTAGGTCCTGTTTAGAACCCTACCACCCTATTTTTCATGCACCTCCCACCAAATTTCTGTACGGTGACATGAGGGAGACCATTCTTGGTACACATGGCCAGGTAAGAGAATGCTCTCCCTGTTGAATTACTGCTGATTTTCATTTGATACTACCTAGTGTTCCACATCACATAATTTCCAAGATGTGTATGTCTTTAGAAATTTTAACCCTTATTGTAATTAAGTGGAAATTGGGGTTTAAAATGGATGTAAACCCAATGTAAGGTTTTTTTTTCAAAAAGAAAGATCAGGATATAAATGCTATAATTAGAATTGGAAAAGTTGATCCCACGGTCTTCCATTGGTTTCATTTGAATACTATGTATAAAACGCATACACTACTTATCAATTCCATTGATGGAAGCAAATCAGATGCAGAAATATTAGAAGAGATTATTTGTTAAACAATTATTTTATGAATAACTCTAGTAGTAATAGCTTTATAATTCTAATGGCATACTGAAGAACTACCAATGAAGTGGCAATCCTGAAGAACAATTTGATAGGACATTTATAACAGGAAAAAAAACTTCTGCTGCCAAATAAATATGAATTTATTCCAAAGGTTTTCTATGATTCCTCTTTTCCAAATAATTTTATTAAGAATAATTCATGTAAATAATATATCAATACAAACTATAAAAAATGCAAATAAAAAATACAAAAGGGGGAGGTGAAAGAGGAAAAGAAAGAAAAAAGGAAAAGAAAAAGAAAACAGAAGTAACTTCTTTCTTCATCCCAGCAGGTAAAAACAATTTTAATAGTTTATCACAATCTCTAAATAAAACATAATCCCTCTTCTCCTCATAGCTCATCTCTTAGGTACGGAAAACAAAATCAAAATGCTGCATCAGTCAATCTTTATCAGCAAAATCCAGTGAAGATAGGTTTTCTGTGTGCCTAATAGCTTTAAATAATATGGATTCTAGCCCATAATACAATTAACATTCACTATTTAATATCAAATGTATGCCAACTGATTTCAATGGAATTAAATTAGAAATAAACAATTTTGTGTCCATGGGCTTGAAATACAAATACTATTCCTGGCACCTAACCAATTCCAATGTAGTGCACCTACTAGACTAGGGGAAAAGAAAAATGAAGAAATGTAGCAAGCACTGTGTATGCTCTGGTAAAAGAGTGTTTTGAAGCTGGACTTGTCCATCACAAAAGTCCTACATGTCCATCAAATATTAGGCATTTTGTGAGGATACTCACAAGATGCCCTCAAAATTCCAGTAGTACAACTAATTGAGATTCTTTCTTGTAGATCTAACTTCACAATTATTTATCATTTGAGGAACTGTCTCACAAAATGTTCAGATACAGTAATTAGATGTTATGATAGCAATAATGTTTACTCACATATTCAATAGACAAAGCATATTAACTATGATGATGTCACATTCTGAGTTGGAGGGCAATAGAGACTATTTTTTAAATGTTGCCTACCTGTATAAAGACATATGAATCCCATCTAATTTCACATGTGATCCCCACACATTTTGACCTCTAATCCTATCCACTGCTGAAATATTTTTCCATAATACATTGCATATTTTGGCAAGAAAACTTTTTTTGTTTGATAATGTAAGATGGATTAATGGTAAAGTATCCAAAGTTCAGAAATTATGTTTATACTAGACTGTATTTTGAAAAATTAATTATCATTCATATCATGAATAGCTGTAGTGGAAAATAATATTCAACATTTATAAAACAATGTTTATATATTTTAATTCAAAAATATTTATTTTGCTTATTCATTTAATATATATAGTCAATTCATTTAATATATATAGTCAATTTCCTTATGCAGTTAACTGATATTTGTCTTTTTGTAAATTGCAGTTTCAACTAAAACTTCAGATTGGAAAAGAATATTACTATGTTCAATTAAATAAAAATTCACAATAATATTTCAAAAGCCCTGTCAATATATTTATGATATACAGAATTTGCTTATTTTATTCTTTTTCCAAACTCCCATAAAATAACTTAATGAGATTTCTTGGCAAATGATTTGGCACAGTTCAAAGTTTTCACACTGAAAGTTCAGAACAAAACAATGCCATATATCTGTTCTTTCTGCCCCCCTCCCCTGGCTATTTTACATATAACTTCTTTCAATCAACTCTTGTATATAATGTGAGAGTCATAAACTACCAATTAAACCTTAAGATTGTCAGTCTGCATCAGTCCACAATTACATTTCAAATATGTTCTTTTAAATAGATTGCGAGTAATATCAGTAATAATGTGGCGGCATCATTAGTGCCCCCACAATTATTAAAAATGCTGCCAATATGTTCTTGACTGATAACTTATTAATACAAGAGAATTAACAACTTATTTCTGTACATATTAACAACTGCAGTTTTTAATTAATCATACAGTTTTAAATAGTAGAAACAAGTATCAAAAAGGTATGAGACAATGGATATTTTGGTCTGTTGAGAGTCTTTAAGGAATCTTTATCCGTATAGCTATGTGCATCAGTCCTAAGTCATTAAGCACTAGAGTCCTTAATGAGGAAACATACCTCAGCCCTAACACAACGTCAACCAAATACATTTCTCACCAAAAGCTTCACTTGGATATAGTTTGAGTTTGCCAGGAGACGAGGAGGAAACAGTTTAAAATACAAAGAGCTTCACTAAATAACAGTGGAGATAAGAAACACAATTATAGTTCCTCCTATTTTCTGTCAGTCATGTTGCCCTTTCTTACTTTTTCTAACGGTCAGCTTTGTTGTTGCCTAATGAAAACTGAAAAGGACGTTGGCTTTCTATCCAACCCACAATAGCAAGCTGAAAGTATTTTTTTCCAATATATATCTAGCTGCCAACATATCTCTTGTGCTACTGCTGAGTGTCTGCTACAGTGTTTCCCCGAAAATAAGACCGGGTCTTGTCTTTTTTTTTTTGGCCTCCCAAAAAGGCACCAGGTCTTACTTTTGGGGGATGTCTTACTCCCCTCCGGCACTGACAAACCCACCCAGCAGGCCTACTTCTTCTTGGATGAAGGAGCAGCTTCATGCTGCAGCTGCATTCCAGCCTGCATTTTACAATCAAGCCTTTCTGGAAGGCCTCTGCAGACAAGTACCGAGCTATGGATTCAATCCATAGCTCAGTCCTCAGCTGCAGATCTCTTGAAAAACCGAGCTATGGATTGAATCCATAGCTCGATTCTCAGCTGCAGTGGCCTTCTTCGAAAGGCCTCTGACTGCGAAATGCAGGCCTGGCTGCAGAAGACGCCGCAGAAGAAGTGGGCCAACGAGGAGAGGCCTGGCTGCAAGGTAAGTGGGTGTGGGGCGCATGGGGCAGATCCACACACCCCACCCTAGCTTGATTTTTAGGTGTGCCTCGCCCCAAACCTAGGGCTTATTTTTGGGGTAGGGCTTATATTAGGCCCACACCCAAAAATCAAACTAGGGCTTATTTTCAAGGTAGGCCATACTTTCGGGGCAGCAGGGTACTTAGCAATAGCACTTAAACTTATATACCGCTCCATAGTGCTTTACAGCACTCTCTGAGCAATTTACAACATTAGCATATTGCCCCCAAAAATCTGGTTCCTCATTTTACTGACCTCGGAAGTCAACGTTGAGCCAGTCAGGATCGAACTCCTGGCAGTGAGCAGAGTTTGCCTGCAATATTGCATTCTAATCACTGTGTCACCACACAGTAGTTAGAATGCAATATATAAATGGATATCGAATTCCTGTCCTTGACTACCTAAATCACAGAAAATGTTAGTCAGCTATGAGGGTTATCTAATGCTAAAATGCTGCTTAATTTGATTAGCTAACAAGGTTGCAGTTAGAAAGCAAGCCCTCTCTTGCTGAAAACTTTCTGAAAGAGAACTTCATTTTATCTTGATCTCCTACCCTTGGCCTGTTTGGGGAAGTGAACAGGTGCAGACTGGCCATGAAAGCCAACCGGGTGACCTTGGGTTAGTCAGTTTGGTCTAATGGTTAAGGCACTAGGATAGAAAGCGGAAGACTGTGAGTTCAAGTTCCACCTTAGTCATGAAAACCAGCCTGATGACCTTGAGTCAGTCACTCTCACTCAGCCCAACTCACCTCCCAGGCTTGTTGTGGAGAAAACTGCCTTGAATTATTTGTAAGCATACTTAAAAAAAGGCAGGATACAAATAAATAAATATTTAAAAAATAAATACGACTGAAAATGAAGTATGTGTAAAATTCTGCTGATGGCAGAAAAAAAATCCCAAATTAGCATAGCTATGTATGAGGGAGTACAAGCAATTCCAACTCCTTATCAAAGAGTAGATAGTAAAGGTCTGCCATATGATTCTCTGCAACCTCTCAGCGCTAGGGAAAGGGGCACTGATATGTCAGTGCTCTACCTTTCTGCGTGCAACAGCAGTAGCTGGTTCATGAGAAGAAAACAGTGTTTGAAAAAAACCAGTTCCCCAAAGTATACAATTGATAGGACAAACAGTAAAAGGGAATAGGTTTCAACTATAATTACTGACTGTGAGCCTCCATATTAAGTGGAACTAGAATCTGATATATGCAACACGAATAGAATAGAATAGAATAGAATAGAATAGAATAGAATAGAATAGAATAGAATAGAATAGAATAGAATAGAACAGAACAGAATAGAATAGAGCTGGAAGGGACCTTGGAGGTCTTCTAATCCAGCCCGCTGCTCAAGCAGGAGAACCTATACCATTTCAGACAAGTGACTGTCCAGTCTCTTCTTAAAAACCTCCAGTGATGGAGCGCCCACAATTTCTGAAGGCAAGCTATTCCACTGGTTAATTGTCCTGACTATTAGGAAATTTCTCTTTAATTCCAGGTTGCTTCTCTCATCAGTTTCCAACCATTGTTTCTTGTACTGCCCTCTGGTACTTTGGAGAATAGTTTGACACTCTCTTCTTTGTGGCAGCCCCTCAAATACTGGAATAGTGCTATCATGTCGCCCCTGTCCTTGGCTGCGCTGCTCCAGGCAGGCCGTGCCTGGGTGACTCTCCTCTGGGGGGGGCTGCTGGTGTAGAGGGGACTGCGTGGGGAGGCAGGGCTGGGGCAACGGCACGTGTGCCCACAGAGAGAGCTCCGAGTGCCACCTCTGGCACTCGTGCCATAGGTTCGCCACCACTGATATAGGTGGTACTCAATAGCAGTAACTGTCAGAGGGATCTTGGAGTCCTAGTGGACAATCACTTAAATATGAGCCAACAGTGTGCTGCAGTTGCCAAAAAAGCCAACACAATTCTAGGCTGCATTAACAGAGTGATAGAATCAAGATCATGTGAGGTGTTAATACCAGTGCCTTGGTAAGGCCACACTTGGAATTCTGCATCCAGTTTTGGTCACACAATGTAAAGATGTTGAGACTCCAGAAAGAGTGCAGAAAAGAGCAACAAAGATGATCAGGGGACTGGAAACTAAAACATATAAAGAATGGTTGCTGGAATTGTGTATGTCCAGTTTAATGAAAAGGAGTAGGAGTGACATGATAGTATATTCCAGTATCTCAGGGGTTGCCACAAAGAAGAGGGAGTCAAGCTATTCTCCAAAACACCTGAGGGCAGGACAAGAAGTAATGGATGGAAACTAATCAAGGAGAGAAGCAATCTAGAACTAAGAAGAAATTTCCTGACAGTTAGAACAATTAATCAGTGGAACAACTTGCCTCCAGAAGTTTGAATGCTCAAACACTAGAGGTTTTAAGAAGAGACTGGATAACCAGTTGTCTGAAATGGTATAGGGTTTCCTGCCTGAGCAGGGGGTTGGACTAGAAGACCTCTAAGGTCCCTTCCAACTCTGTTATTCTATTATTCTAAAGAACAAAATCTGGAATACTTGAAAATCTCTATGTGAAATATAAAAGCTTGACTTTTGCTTTTTGTAAAATTAGTAATTCATCATCATTCAGTACTGTATTTAATTGTGAAGCCCTTTTGAAAAGAGTTTGCAAATTTTGTTCCTTAAGGAAGCACTATGCTATGTCACTAATAGTACAACACTGGGAGTAGGTAACAGTCAATAGCAACCCACATATTGTTGACCTACAATGGTGACCAATCCAACAAATATAACTAAAATGCTGGTAGTAGCAGTTCAGCAACATTCAGAATGCCACACATTGTCTATACTGTACTATGCTTTTCACAACATACATTCATTGTAATAAATAAAAATGCTGGAGGATGAAGGTCAAGGGAATAAGACAGAACTGCTGGGGGAGGAGAAAGATTAGGTAAAGGCAAAATATGCCACAGAGAGCCTCTGCTTTAGAGTCCTCATTAGGTGTGACATATTGCAAGGAATTCAGAAGCATACATTCTTTGCCAGGGCTTCTATCCTGTGGGACTACAAGTAGTCTTCAAATTACAACCATTCATTTAGTGACCATTCAAAGTTACAACAGCAATGAAAAAAGTGATTATTGACCATTTTTCACACTTACAATCATTGCAGCACCCTAATGGTCAGGTGATCAACATTCGGATGCTTGTCAACTGGCTCATATTTATGATGGTGGCAGCAAAGTCAATGGGGGAGCCAGATTCACTTAACAACCATGTTACAAACTTAACTAAAGCGATTCACTTAACAATGGTGGCAAGAAAGGTCATAAAATGGTGTAAAATTTACTTAACAACTGTCTCAGTAAGAAATTTTTTGGCTCAATTGTAGTTGTAAGTCAAGGACTACCTGTAGTTACCTGAGAAATAAAATCCCCATTCTTACTGTTAATATTCAGAAAAGTTACTAAAAGTACAGTACTTGGGATATATGAGGGCTGCTTCTTTTATTTTGTTAACTGTTACTATTGTTATCAATTATCTATGGGTGTGGGGTGTGTGTATTGTTCAAGAGTATTGTTGTCAATAAGGGCATATTGCTTACATGCACTTTAATTGGTATGAAAGCACTTATAATAAATAAATAAAAGTGTAAGATCCAGGAACATAATTTATGCATGGATGAATTAAATGCTGAGGTACAAACAGAAATGAAGTCATGAAGTCTGTGCAAGATAGAGAACAGGAAATAACTTAGTTACCATGACAATACAGGTGTTTCTCCACTTTCATGTTAAAGAAAGCAAGTTCAGCACTGCTTAAGTTTAAGGAAATTCCATTAGATAAAATGTTGAAATGGTTCTATGTTGCTAAGTGAATTCTTTTAAAAATACAAGCATCCAAAGAATGGTGGCCAGTGTATAGACGTAATCACACATCATATTAATCTAACATATCCGCTGCATTAGGTAAGCATTTGGCAATACAAATGTACAAGGTGACTTGTACAGAAGAATTAAAAGCATTGTTCTATTCTACAAAAGCAAACTGAAATCAAATTGCACAAATATTGGAGTTTCAGGGAAAAGGCAGCCAAGAAACCTAAAGAACTATCCTGTTTACTAAAATCCATTGTTAAATATTACTTGTAATAAGAACTTAAGTTCTCCAAAGACTGCACCCTTGCCTGTAATATTTCCTCAGATAATGACAATTTATGTACCTGTGCCAAATTTAACTTGAAAAATGCATTTTGAGCAGGCATTATCACAATAAAATTTTAACTGCTAATCTAAAACAGTTTTCAGTTTGTAACCTGTCATATGAGGAAAAAATACAAACATAATCGACCTGTATTTAAAATAAACTAACAAGTGTTTTACTCCAAAACAACCAGATTCAGTTGTCTATATGCTTACTTAAAAGTCTTTATAGAGAGATAAATTTAAATACTAAACAGACTGCATAGATGGATACACAAAAATATTTTCTTTCTTGAAGCTGACCTATTTATTAAAAAATAATTCTAACATATTAGATATTATCAGAACGCTTCCATTAACAACTGAAGACCAACTACAGTCAAATGCAAATTTCATTTGTTATCTTGGGAACAGGCATGTGACAAATCTCTACTCAATAAGCAGGCATCATAGTTCTGTTTTGTCCAGGGAAAAAACAGCTTTTAAAATTCTTGACTCATCATCTCTCATATCAGACTTGTACACACTCACAACTAGTTAAAAATATAACAGCACCAACAATTAGGTGTGGCTTTAAGATTGTTTTTAAAGTTTTTCTTTTTAAATAGAGTTTTAATAAACTTTTATCCATTGAGCTTTCCAATAAAATATGTTTTCAATATTTTGAAAGAACCTCTTAAAATTAACTTTAAAAATGCAGTATATTTAAACAAAGTCTATGTTTTGTTGAAGTATATATATTAGGGATAGTATTTTGAACATATTGTTTTCAATGTTTATCTCCTCACACAAGTAATCAGTGTAGAAATCAATTGAGTTGTCAAAATTTATTTTAAAAATAAATGTACTCATGAAACTCTTCAGCAGGAGCTGACCTTGGATACTTTCACAAAACCAGTTCTTATTTCTCGCATACTGAATTATTTCCTTGATAATATTTTTAAGTGTCTAAAAGATCCTGATATACTTCCTACCGATCCTAATCTGAGATTTCTAAAACGGAATAAAAATCCTGTTGTGTGCACTTTCTTACATCATGCTTCTATGGAAATTAGAGTACAGTACATAAAAAGGGGTGGTAATATTGGGGATCAGCCAGGTAATACAGTCCTCAACTTACAACAGTTTGTTTAGTGACTGCTCAGTTACAATGCACCGAAAAAAGTGACTTATGACCGTTTTTCACGCTTACCACCATTGCAGCATCCCCATAGTCACATGATTAAAATTCAGACATTTGGCAACTGACTCATATTTAGGATGGTTGCAGTGTCCTGGGGTCACATGATCCTCTTTTGCAACCTTCTGACAAGCAAAATACATGGGGAAGCCTTAACAACTGTGTCACTAACTTAACAACTGCAGTGATTCACTTAACAACTGTAGCAAGAAATGTTGTAAAATGGGGCAAGAGTCACTTAACAAATGTCTGACTTAGCCACAGAAATGTTGGGCTCAACTGTGGTTATAGGTCGAGGACTACCTGTATTGGAAAAAAGTGCCGGGGAGGGAGTCAGGAAGTGCTAGTTGGGGAATCACTGAAAGGAAACACAAGGTTGATCCGGGGACAAGGCCTGTAACAAGAACGGCAATGCCTCCAAAGCGAAGGAAGGAAAAAACCGGGGGGGGGGGGGAATGGGGGGCGGGGTGCGTGGAGAATCACGACCACGGGGCCAGTGGAGGAAGTGGTAAAGCCAGGGCACCGAGCCCTTCTCTTACAACACGAAACCCCTTCTTCGCCGGGTGGAAACGACTACGACTGGCAATTTTGCAGGCATTAATTAAAGACGTGGAGTCAGGTAGAAGTCGATTCATTGCCTCCCGAGAACGACCGAGACCCCCCCCCCCCAGAGGCAAGGTCACTTTTTAATCCAAAAGGCAATTCTAGGCTAAATCCAGACCTCCCCTCCACCCCAACGCGCCGGCACACTGTGTAGGCGAAGGAAAGGGGGACCTCTTTCCCGGGAAGCCGCCGGGTCTCTCACCTCGGGAAGGGGCGGAGTTTCCCCTCGGCGAGGATGGAGGCGTCCGCAGGGCTTAAGATGGGGGGGAGTGTTGGGGCATGAGTGCATGTTGAAGGGGGGGGGCGGCGGCGGCGGGGGAAGCGGCCAGCAACAACAACACAACCTCTCCGCCTCCCGGGGCGGAAAAAAAGCGGGGAAGGGGGGGGGGACGTCAGGGAAAACAACCTTTCTCGTATTTTCTCACCTCAGTGGGGGGACTGATCTCAAACAGGTCCAGCCGGTTCGCGTTCCAGTGGTTAATGATATCGGCCAGCTTGCGCCGTTCCTCCTCGCGGCTACCTCCTCCTCCACCGCCACCACCACCACCGCCCGACATCCTTCTCGGCCGTCCTCCGGGTTTCTCGCAGCCACCGATACGATGGGAGGGCCCGTGACGGCCCGGGCACGGAGTTCCCGGTGAATATGTGTTTTTTTTTCCTGCCCCCCCCCAAAAAAGCCGGATGGCGGGGTATGTGTGTGTGTGTGTGTGTGGAGGAGGGCAGGCAGTAGGGCAGCCAGTCCTCTGGTGCCGCTCCTCGCCGAGCAAATCCTCCCTTCTTCTCGAAGCCCAGACTTTGCCCCTTGGCTTCAGCGCAGGCACCGAGCGGCTGTAGGTTCGGTGGCAGCGCTTCCTGTTCGGCAGCGTCTCTCCTTTGCCTCACGGAATAACAACGCCGCCGCCTCTCTCCCCGCCCCGGTTGTCTCCTTTCCTTCCTCCCCGCCTTTTCTCACAGAGAGAGAGAGACACCGTTTCGTGCGCGCGGCCGCTCCGCCGTTCTCTCACGAGCGCGTCACAAACGCCGCTCACCTCCTCTCCCCCTCCCCCCACTCGGTCCTTTGCGCGCGCACCTCCAGGCAAGCATCCGCGCGCCGATGTCAGGTCAAGAGCGGGCGAGGGCGCGCTGGGAAAGCAGCTGAACGCGTCTCGCTCCCACCTCTTTTCCCTCCCAAAGCGTCTGGCTGCGTGTCTATGTAAGAGGAGAAATTAGCACTTGAGGGCGTTGAGTTTGAATCCGCGTGGACAGGGAGAGTCGCGCGGTAGCCAGGCAAAGCTGCGGGAACAATGAAGGGAGGCGACTGGAAGGGGCTGGGTCTGCATGGAGGACGAGGTTTGCGGATAAGAAACACTGGGAGTTACGTTCGGGTTTATTTTGTTTTCAGTTGCTCAGTTTCAAAAACCCGAAAGGGCGGCTGCAAACAACCTGCGATGAGTCGCCGAAGAATAAAACACCCACAATGCGGAGAACAGGACGTGCTAGACCCGTGTTTATAAGTAGTCTTTTCACTGTGCTGGAACCTTGTTCGGAGTTGGGCAAGTCTCCATATCCTATTTCCATTTTTCTACCAAAAAAAAAAAAGTCTGGTTTGGAATAGACCATGGAATGAATTTTCTTGGCAACAATCCTCACTACACCTGTCCGATTAATCTGGTTGAATTTAGTGAGGTCTTTGCTGAATGCATGCTTTTAATGTCACAGGATTAAATTCCATTGAACTCGAATAGATCGGGGAACTTTTGACCGTCACTGATGTTACTTTTTTCTCTTGATCAAGCCTGTCCTTCCTAAAACAGCAGAAAGAATTTCAGAGAAAATATAAAAAATATCCTACATGAAAAAAATACGCAATTTTGGAATGAGATTATTATAAAGTGTAGTTCCTATTTCTGTAAAATGGGGGTAATACAACTTAACTTTATTACGTGAGTAAATGAGCTTGGTCTACACAGTGGAAAATACTCCAGATTTCCTAATATACATGGAATAATCTGATTGGGTATTTCAAGTTGATTAATTTCAAAAAGCTTACCGTGGAAAACAAAGATAGGCAGCAGGTGCCTTGGGCCAAAAAAACCCTGAATAAAGTTTTATGTTCACAGATGCACAAGCAATATAATATAAAAAGCAGCTGAGGGACAGACTTGTTTGAAGTTACATACATTCTTATCCATTAGGTACCTAAAAGATGAGGATGTATGTAAGCAAGATGATGTACATGCCCATCCTCTAGTCTAGGCAGGTTTGTAGAATGATTGTCACCTTAAAGAGTAAATGAGAGTAGAGAAACCTATTGTCACTTGTACACAATTTAATTATTTACATTTGTTTAGAGAGGATGGATTGAAAGTCCAAATGATTAAATTGCTTACTAGAGTAATCAGTTGGACCATCACTGCACAGATGGTATGTTTAAGTTAACTATGATCCTTTCTTAGAAGTATGACTTGGAATTCTGAGTTCCAGTCACTTCTGTCATTATTCTGAGCCTATATCTTTAAATACTCAGTAATTAAAGTCTGTTGATATAAAGGCAGGTTAACCAAATGCCAACTCATTCATTAATTTGATTATTTGATTGTTATCAAATTAATAAAATGGTTATACAAATATAGAAAAGTTAATGGATTTTTCTAAGCAAAAAAAAAAAACACTGGCCAAATGCCAGTAATGCTTGTATTTCCAAAGAGTTCCATCTGTGCACCAATTGTTCATCAATTAATAATGAATTTAATTCTATTTTATTGTGACTCGGAGAAATGTATATGTTTTTTCCAGTGTTCTACATTTTTTCCTGTGAATTTATGTTGCAATTATAAACTTTAAAATTACGTGTTCCGGGGTATGGAGATCTATAATGCATTGATATTGGAAAGCTTTAAAAATAATTTTTGAATAGTAAAACTGTCAAAAATTAACATTTTTTACTTTTTATCCTGAAAGCTTTTTACACACTCAGTGAAGTGCAAGGAATTCATTTATGGATGCACAGAATTTATTTCCATTTTCTTGATAATTGTCCTTTTGTCTTCTGTTAAGGTTGTGCTTCTGATAGTGACCCATTTCTTTCCCATAAAATAAATGCTAGGTCATTATCTTAAAAAGACTTTTCATAGATCCCCTCCTGTACTGGAGTGTAAAACTAGACAGATTTTTTTTTAATTGGGCAAAGTAGCTGCAAAGATCTGATACCAAGATGAAATCCAATAATTGAAAGAAACTGTGTTTGACAGGGTATCATAGAGACTACTTACCTATAACGTTGATAAGAGTCATAAATGGTTAAAAAAAATAACAGTGGCAAAGGTACCTCACCAGTGAATCTTCTACCTTCTTTCTCATCCAAATATATTTGAAGATGTTGGGGTTTTATTTAGTGGTATCAAAACAGGTAATATTCAGTATTGTTTTGACTGCATTGTTGCTTGATATGATTAAGTGTTTTCACTGTATTTTTAATCATATGTAAGGTACATCAAACTCCCTCTGACTCAAAGCTGAATAAATTGGTTCCACTGCAACCCTCCACATGAGTCAGGGCAGGGGAGAGTTTTGCCTGAGGGCTATGCATAAGAACTTGGCATGTGCCTTTGAAGAGGCCACAACAAGGTATTTACCATGTATTTTCACATACCCAGCCAGAATGAAAGAGTTCAAATGAATCACATTCATATAATAGCTAGATACCTACGCTGTTATCAGCATACGCTACTACTAGTTCCAGCTAAATGCTAGTGGTGTGCACCTTATCTTTGTATTTACCCTTGTTATGACTGTATTTTCTCTCAGATTCCTGGAAAGTAAGGAAAATCTAAGCTTAGAAATGACAACTTTGCACATGATGGCAATCAGAACAAGGAGAAAAAAGCAAGGCCTTACCACTTTAAATGCAGCAGAGAAAAGATTCTTATATTCACTATTGCTTGAAAGTCAAAAAGTCTATATTGATTTCCTCAAATCCCATAAGAGTTCCTTGTGATCTAATTAATTTCCTCTTTTCAATTGTACAGGAAAATTAAATGTTTGCTGAATACTACGAAGTAGTTAAAATTGTATTTGATCTGGGATGAGATTAGTCAGAAATCCTTTACCAATGAATGTATTCTAATTATATTTTAAACCTTTAGTAACAGTTCTGCAAATAAAGTCACTCTTAGAAACTGAGATGTTTATCACTTTGTCTCTTTTATTTTTCTTAAAATGAATGTTCAAATAATTAATAGGACATTGTCAAAGGAAGAGCATAGTTGTGCTTTATCTTTTAACCCTAGTTATGTACTTATACATTGACAGGAATTGAATGGTAATAGGAAATTATATTGATAGACATTAGCAGTATCTACAGTAATAGACTCTTGCAGCAATTTTGCCTATAATAAAATAATCTACTAGAGCTATGCTATCTTAAAAACACCTGTATTTGTTTCAGTGCTGAGGAAAGGGTTCTACAATAAAAGTAGAATTTCATAAAATGTATCTAGATTACCTCCCCCCAAAATGATGAAGTAACAATATTTATTGTTAAAATGAGCATGCTCCAACATACTGAAAAGCTCTAAGTTGATCAATTGTGATCAATCACAACCACTTAAAACCACCATTCCCTTCAGGTTTTTGGTGAGCAGTAGCTGGGGCGGGGGAGGGAGGGAGGGAGCTAGATAGCTTTTTGGAACAAAATGGTATATGGCAGAGGTGTCAAACTGCCGGCCCGCGGGCCAGTTTCGTCACACCAGAGCCACGCTCACCCCATTGCCGGCAATGGCAAGAAAGCTCTGATATGTTGCGCGACGTCACATGACGTCGTGAGTTTGACATGTCTGGTATATGGTATGGAGGATTCTAATAGATAAAATTACAGGGGGGGGGAGCCCTGATTTACTCACAGAGATGGTTGAATTTTCTTTGAACAATTGTGGTTTCTACAATAAAAACTCAGAGGAAGTGTTAATAACTGTGTTAGAAAGTTCAATTCAAATAATAGATGTATCTGAAATTATTAAAACCAATACAAACACAAGCCAAGGAGCTGTCATTATTATTTACACATGTATTTATTTAATCAATTATTCCAGTATGTTTTTAATAAACACTATTTTGCATAGGCCAGGTAAAATCATATTTAAAATACTGTTATCTTTAGCCAGAGGTATTGGATTTGTAGAATACAATATGTATTATTTTTTTCTCCTTGTTGAGAAAAATGTGATGGATTGATAATGGGTAAAATGATCTACTTTCTGGACCACTAACTGGTCCAAAATGTAGATTTTAAAAAATTCTAGCACCCAGGAACATATTTTCCGTGCCATTTAAGTCATGATGCAAATTTTTTGTCAGTCTAAATCAGACTAAATGTTGCAAGTGAGGAATGCTGATATGTAGAATTTTAGCTGACATCAAAATTTAGGTGTCTGGATCACTGAATTATAGGCCTTTAATACTATATTCTAAATCTACCTTTGCAAAACAAAACAGAAAAGAACAGAAACAACCATACCAGTTGTGAAACGGGTTTTTCTGGAATAAATTTAGCAGTATGCCTAAAATAGCTTACAAATTCTTAATTGCTTTGCTCAGTGCCAGTGTACTTAAGTCTGTGGTTCTTTCACATAATATATAATATAGGTAGTGATAGGATATCAGTTTGTTGATATTGGTGGCTTTACCGAATGCCAGCTATTCTTTTTTTCTTCTTTTCTTTCAGTAAATATAAATGTTACCCTCAAATTCTCCTTTTTCACCAGATTCTGAACTTTTTCTGATATATAGTAGTTTCTAGACCATTTTCTTACCCATATTTGGCAATACAATTTCCCCTCCTTTCATCTTTACCTTTTCCTATCATATGAGACAAAAATAGATCTCTGGGAGAATCCCTGAATGATTGGCACTGCTTTGGGAAATTACTTCTATATTACAAAGTAAGCCTAGCCCAGCAATAGAAGTTAATTTTATATAGTCTTTAAAAAAATAAGTTTTTACTTTAAGTAGGACTCCAAATTTAGATTATGTTGATTCAGAAATGTTATTGGGGCAGAATAATTGAATTATCCTTTATTTGAACTGTTCCTACATAAATACCTAAAGCTTATGCTTACTTATTGTAAAGTAAGCCTAATTGAAAACAGTGAGATTTACTTCTGAGTAGGCATAAGATTTTATTATTTTCCCCTATTAAAAGAAAGAAAAATCCGCATGTTCATTTGCAAAATGATTCCAGAGTTTGTGAATCAATGCCATCCAAATGTGCAACGAGGCTCACATCTATTGAGCAAAATAACTTTGTTGTATACTCAAGCTGTAGCATTAATATCATTGCTCTAAACAACTTGTGGTGAGAAGTTAAATATATATTTTCATGCTTTTCAAATTGCACACTATGACTAATAGATACCAGATAAATCAGTAAACTCTAAAAATAAGCCATGAATAGCAGATTGAGTATTAACTAAAAAAAATAAAATAAAACCACCCTCACAAATATGTAAGCACTATTCCTAAAGATACCAAACTGATTGTCTAAAAGCCCATTCCTATCTGATATATACCTAAGGCAAATATTTTTTGCACCACAATCAAGAAAGTGAGAATTTAAAAATCATTTAGTCTCTTATTTAAAGAAATCTAAACAAGTTATAAACAGCAAAAGATAAATTATTTTGAGATTGAAACAAATCCCTCAGCCATCTCTCCTTACTCAAAAGTAAAAATTCTCTGGTCTTTTTTCAGATTATATAAGTCTTTCATTTTACCTCAAGATCATAAATACTCCACAAAATCACTAACACATTACTATTTTTCCATAATTCAAAAAAAATTTTTTTTAGCTGCCTAAAGCTGGTGGCTTATCCTGTAATGGACTAATGAACAGATATAGCATTCATCCACTTGGAATCAGTAGTGACTTATTGGAGATTATAGGAATTCTAATGCCACATCTAGAAGTACCAAATTGTGGAATTTTTCCTAACATCCACTTAGTAGAAGCACAATTTTTGTACATCATAAAATCTGCCTTCTCACTGTTAACAACCGAGTATAGGGATGTATTAAAATATTTGATCAAATATATTTGTGCTCTTTACAAATATCTGGGGACAGAGGCACAAGGCATCTCTTTGTTCTTGGAGGCAAGGATTCCCAGAGTTCCTTTCTTTGTTTAAAAAAAGCCTACACTTGCTTGAAAAATATATTGTTACTAAGGGGTGTGGTAATTTTGGAAGATTAGATGCAGTAGTCTTCTAAAATAAATGACCTAGTAATCCAAGTCTGTCTTAACAAAAATAAGACATTATTTCATTCCACATGGTAATTTACATGGCCCAAAAGCCATATCCTTCCTTCCTTCCTAAGATTTATAACTCTGCCCATCTTATGCAATATATTCATGAGCAGCTCATAATAAAAATGGGGGGAAAAGAAAAATCAACATAGAAACTTCCGGTGCTCCCAAACACAACACATCCCCATGTATCCTCCAACAACTTTACTTGTCTTCAGTCTCATTCAACCCCAAAACATGGAAAAAGCCAGATCATCAAGGATTTTCAGAAGGCTAGGAAGGTAGGAGATCTTGGGGAAATGCAGAGACCACTATTGGAAAGCTGTGGTGCCTAGTTCTCACTAAATGATAGTTTTTAAGAAAAGGAAACTGGAGAGGACCTACCCTATCAGACCTAGTGGAACAAGCAGATATGCCCAGGGAGAGGCAGTCCTGCAAATAATTTGCCCTGTGCCATTCAGTCTTTAAAAATGATAACTAGAATCTTGAATCGTATCTGGAAAGAAACTGAAAGTCAATGCAGCTCACAAAGCAGTGGTGTAACATGAGTGAAGCCTGGGGCATCCAAAACTGAATGCCACCACATTTCTGGATTGTCTTCAAAGCCAACTCCATGCAGAGGTGCCAACTTTCCCCCCCAACACATTCTGTCCTCTCAAGGAGATATGTAGGAATGGCGTTCTCACAATCTGTGCATTTCTTGAAAGGATGAGTGTGACTATACTAAGAAAATAATTGGGGGCTTAATTAAATCGAACCATGTCTCCGCAGACTTCAGACTTCTCCCTGATTTTCATGCCAGTGCCAGGTATTACATATATAGTATGTGAAGCAACAAGAAGACAATACTTTTCGCTTGTTTTTGTGTAATCATGGCCAAACAATTCCTAGAAATCTGGGATTAAGGGGATGGATTAAAGCTCAAAAACCAGGGCTGGAAAATATTCTCAGTTAAGAACTGTATCAGTCTTAAAAACTAGGTTTTCAGATATTCACTGAGGAGTCATCGAAAGCAATATAACCACTTGAAGTAGTTCTGTTCTCTCGAGGCACCATAGTAATTACCTATGAATTTTTGAGCAATAAGTGTCAGTTTGAAGAATTGGATTTTAAATATATTGGATGGTTATTATTATTCATGGAACAACTCAGTGGTTAAGACACTGGGTTTGTTAGCTTGAAAGCTGCCAACGCAGTTCAAGAGCTGAGCTCCACATGACAGGGTGAGCTTCTG
The DNA here is from genome assembly GCF_001527695.2 of Protobothrops mucrosquamatus. Lineage (NCBI taxonomy): Eukaryota > Metazoa > Chordata > Lepidosauria > Squamata > Viperidae > Protobothrops > Protobothrops mucrosquamatus. The sequence goes on along the minus strand of NW_015386211.1, from coordinate 826,554 downwards.
TATTTGCTCCAGCTCCTGCCAACCTAGCAGTTTGAAAGCATACAAATGCAAGTAGATAAATAGATACCACTTTGGTGGGAAGGTAATGGTACTCCGTGATGTCTTACTGGCCACATGATCACGGAAATGTCTTTAGACAACGCTGGTGCAATCGCCTTGAAAGGGAGATGAGCACCGGCCCCTATTGTTCGCCCAAGTAGTGGAGTAAAATCCGCAGAGATTCCTTTGCCTTTATCTCTTTTATTATTATTTATAGGATTCAGATTTGACTCTAGAATCTAGTATTTTAGGAGAAAAGAGTACTAAAGAAGGAATCACAAAATTAATAGAGTTAGAAGGGGCTCTATGAATCCAACTCCTTGCTCAAGGGAATTCCAATGTAAAGTCATCCCAATAGAAAGTTGCTTGTCTTCTGGTAGGAAACACTTAGTGAAATTTACTGTCTCCTATGATAATGGGCTTCACTATCAAACTATGAGGGTTTTAACATTGAGCGGGAATCTGCCTTCTTGTAATTTAAAGCCACAATTCTGTATTTTCACTCTGGCATGCTTCAATATGTCATCCCTTCAACTGTTTGAATAGTGCTACTATGTCCTTCTTAGTCATTTTCTTTTCCTGAATATTAATTGCACTCAGTTCCTTCAGTCTCTCCTGATAAAGCTTGGTTTCTGGGATTCTTGCTTTGCTAAGATCAAGGGATATTAAGTCCACTTCAATCCTGAGGATAAAAATAACAAAAAAAAAACCCCATCCGGACAAGACCACAGTTGTTAACAAAGTTCTGTGGCACTGTTTTCCTACTGCATACAGATCAAACCACTTTATGATCTACTTTAGACTCTTCCCAGATATTGACATTAGATTTACAGTATTGGTATGTGGTTTCTCCTCCCCCCCACTTTTGAAGATAGGGGCAACAGTTGTTTTTCTTCCAATCGTCTGCTGCTGTACTTCATGGATCTCCTGAATGTCTTAAAGATAACAGATGAGAGTCTATCAGATCATCATCAGTCTCTTCATATAAAGTTCAATGTGTCATACAAATGCAGAAATAATGGGAATGAATAAATCAGGCTAGGTTAAGGAAATAATAGATTTAATGCATCATATAACTTTTATTGTGCAAACAGAGTCAATATAGTTAGTTTATAGTGTACTATAGCTCGCAGACATTTTTGTGTATCTGTGTACTTTTTGATAAATGGCTGGGGAACTTGCCAACATCTTGTCCTCCACTAAGTTTATTAGAAGGAATGGGTATTTTCAATGTGTGCAGATGCATTTGTCTGATTTATATGTATTAAACAGGATGCCAAACGTTCAGTTCCAACCTTCAGGTCAATTGGTAGTATTTGTGGAGAAAGTTAAATATTCCCTCTGACAATAAGCTACAATCACAGGAATCGAAACATTTTTCTATTTTTTGCTCACTGCCATTTACTTTATTGACATGCAAACTGAAACCACAGACGAGGTAGTCTTCAATTTCTCCAAATACTGTGAAAGATCAGAAATTCTCAGCCTATATAGAAAATAACACATTTTATATTTAAGCTAGTATTGTAGGTTAAAACCTTTAAAAAAGAAATCATTTTATTGATATAACAGCTGACCTATTAATGAATATAAGCAAAATTAACATAATTCTGTAGTACATAATTCTTGTTTAATACAATTGAGATTGGCAACTTGGTCACTAAGTGAAACTGTCACTAAGTGAAACTGCTACTGTGTTTATGACCTTACTTCAGCTTTCCATCACTTTACAGACCTGCAAAGGTCATAAAGGTGAGGATTGGTCACAAGGTTATTTTTTCCATCACCATCTTAATAGCAAATGGTTGTTAAACAAGTCAATTGCTAAACAAGGACTTTCTGTACTGTCCATGATAACTTCATGGTAGGTGATGCTAGGAAGACATTAGGAAGTCTTAGTGGGGACCTGTCCCAAGTCCAGTTAACACTGCCCTGTTTCTGGAGCAACCAGTAGCTTGCAGAGATATGAGCTTTGCTTGTACAACATGCTTACTCATGATTCACTGAATTACCTAATTTTTATGACTTCACACAACATGCATATTAGGCCAGAAGGTTACTTGTTAAGCTGTAATTTAGTAGTATACAACTACAACCTTATCTTTGTTGAAAGCCAAGCCAAAGATAAAACACAAAGTCTCAGCAAAAGGTAAGAAACACTATTCAAGTCAGTCTTAGGGATAGGAGCAGTTTTCCAAAATTCCAAGGTTGGAAGCGTTAGAGATTCATGGACAAATATTTGAGTTCATTTTGATGATATGAATGCCCCCTCCTCTACAAATACTTTAAAAATAAACTAAAATAACACAATTCAAGCAATAGTTTGGCACTTCACTTAAGTCAAATGAATGATGTTTTTGATGTACCAGGTTTTACTGCTGATTTCTATTATTTATACATGTTTTGAATGCTTTTGTTTTACTTCATTGGGCCTTGCCTAGAATCCAGTGGGATTGGGGCTTGTTATAAATATTATAAAAATAAATAAGTTAAACAGCTGTTGGAAAAATCGGCAGTAAAATTAATACAAATATCATTCCCTCAGAAGTCTGAATGGCTCTGACACTGCATTGAAAAGCTATTTTTTTTGTGTTTTCTTTTGTTTTTTGCCCCAAGCTCTAGGATAGATCAGGGTATGAAATATATGGCCCATTTGAGTAGTGTTTATGTTTCTTTCCCCTGCTATTTCTTTAATGTATTTGTTTTTATTTGTTTGTTGCCCAGAAATAGTGTTGAACTGGATGGCCTTATACATCTAAAATATGAATATAGAAAATTGTATTAATTATTACCATAAGCAATAATTACATTTTTTTTCATGATCAGATCAGACCAGGTCATTGGAATCATACAGTCTATGGTTACATCTTAAAACGTTAAAATACGTATTTTATCACAGATTAAGGAAAGAGCATATTTGAGTTAATTGTGTCTCCCCCACCCAAGTTGATATTTGACCAAAGTGTTCATAACTGCTATAATGGATGCAACTTGTAATTAACCCTGCATTAACCTATAATACATTAGATTGAATATTGTGGCCTGTGAATTGCTTAACAACTTCCTTGATACTTTTCAATTCGAGGCACTGAGTGAAAACAAAAAGCGTTCTTGGATTCTTTGGAGATGTTCATGGATAAATTTGTTTGATGAATTATATTTTTCTCACTGCTGAATGCCTAAGAGCCCCGTTCGTTTTCTATTACGTAGCTCATTTCTTTCAGTATTTTTCCACTGTTCATCAATGCCCCCAATCTTCTCTGAAATCACGTATCCAGGGCTTTTTTTCGCATAGAATGCCCAGAACGGAGTTCCGGCACCTTTTTTGGATGGAACCTTGTAGGGTAGGCAAGGCGGGTTGTATGACATGTGTGAGTTCCGGCACTTTTTTTTTTTTTTTTTTTTTAGAAAAAAAGCACTGCACGTACCTACTGTATATGCTCATCAAACACTGGCATTAGTATTACTGGCATTAGTATTACTTACAGTAGAACAGATGCTCATCAAACAGATGCTCATCAAACACTGGCATTAGTATTACTTACAGTAGAACAGATGAGTGAAACGAAACCTGAAGTTTGGTTATAAGGAAAAGTAGTATATTTAAATAGACTTTAGATGGGCAAGTGATGGTGACAGGACATGATAAATAGCTGTGCCCTCTGCTTTGTTTTCCATTGCCTGATTTGCATGGTCTAGCTGGGTTCGCATAACCAACCATTATCTTGGCACGCTTTCTGTAATACCCAAGGTTTGGCTCTGAGCAGCTGTTTATACATCCACTGAAACCTGCCTATTGTTTTGATTATATGCACTCTTTAGAAGGCACCAAATGTAAAACTCTGTTATTAGTGTAGGCACAAGCCAGAGGAATGGTTTAAACGTTTCAGTCTTAAAATGGTAGTGTAATTTGTGGAGAGAGTTTATTATGACCTTCTGTGAATCCAAATGGCATGGCCTCCCTTATGTAAAAGCTATGTAGGAGAAGCCTTTACGAGAGCCTTGCTCTGCATTCTCCATTCTGTTTGGCTCCAGACAAACTATTTGTTTATTAAGTCCTTTCCTCTTTGGCTTCACCAGCTACCCAGCCCCTTCAAAAGATCACACACTTCCAGCAGTGTTCATGGAATAATGATTTTATATTTGATTGAGTCATTTAGAAACTTTGCTCATTTGTGGTTGCATGGGAAGTACAGCTTAATAATGTTATTGAGAGTAGGCTCTTGTTTTCCTCATGTTACTTCTACATCAAAACAGGCAGTCCTTGAGTTACAATGTAGCTCCCCAGACGTACTTACGAGCCCGTTTTGAAGTTCTGATGGCTGCCCCACCCCAGTCGTGTGATGCCATTTTGGGAGCCTGGTAACTTTCCCAGATTTATGGCTGTTTGCCGCGTCCTGTGGTCACATGACTGTGATTTACAATGTTTTTACTTTTAGCTTCCATCAAAAAATGCCCATTGTGCACAATGAGTTTGCTTAACGACTGCAGTGTTCACTTATCAACCATGGCATTTGCTTAACGACCGCTGCAAAAAAAGGGTTGCAAAACTGAATGCAGTCATGTAGTGAGCCACTTAAATGACTGACATTTTTATTACCATAATTCTGAGCTCAGTTATGGCCCTAGGTCAGGGGTAGGGAACCTTGGCTCTTTTATGACTTGTGGACTTCAACTCCCAGAGTCAGCATGGTTGGTTCAGGAATTCTGGGTATTGAAGTCCACAAGTCATAAAAGAGCCAAGGTTGCCTACTCCTGCCCTAGGTCAAGGACTACCTGTATATGATGAAGAAACTGTTCCATTGACATACTTAATACATTTCCCATGGCAAGTCATTCTAGGACAACTTGCTACAGTCAACTCATCATGGCCAACTCGCTATGGTCAGCTCACCATGGGACAATTCGCCACAGCCAACATGCCCCAGGACAAAAGTTAGTTAATATCAAAGAAATGATGAAATAGAATCATTAAAGAAAGGATGCAAAACGAAGGACAAAATGAAATGTGAATGACAAAAATGTAAATATTTTTAAAATTATTTTAAATAATGAAATAAAATTGTTGAATTGGCCCGTGATGATTTTCCCATGGTGAACTGACCACGACAAATTGTCCCATGGTGAGTTGGCCGTAGCGAGCTGGCCAAGATGAGCTGGCCATGGCAAACTGGCAGCAGTCAGTTTGCCCATTCAAACAGCAGTATGCTAAAGAACGTTTTAAGAAATTTGAATTGGTGATACTTGTATGACAAAGAATCACTGTGCTATTTTTCTAACAATACCGCTATCTTTTCAATGGAAAACAGACTAACAAAACAAATACCAAATATTGAAAAATATTAGAGTCCTTATGAGTTCAGGGTTGTACTCTATCTGTATGAGGAAAATTAACGGGATCATTTTTGTTCATTACTGGAACAGAGCAGCTTATGACAATAAAGGATAACCACTTTGTTTTGCCAAGATTTGAAAAGGACTGCACTTCATTTGGTCCAATGCAATAAATAAACATTTGTGTTTAAATTAATGTGATAAAACTCTAATGCAGGGGTTCCCAACCCCTGGGCTTTGTACTGGCACCAGTCCGCAACCCTCCAGGAATTGGGCCATGAAAGCTAGTGAAGCCCCATTCATGCACAAGTGAGATCCAAGCAGCGTGTGAAACCCATGTCCCCCCTCCCAGTCTGCTGAAAAACCGCCTTTCATGGAATTGGTCCTGGCACCCAAAAGGTTGGGGGCTGCTGCTCTAAGGTACAAGAAGACCTCCTGTTTTTTGTTCTAACAGAGGATCACAACTGCTGCTCTGGAATTTCACTGAATTGTTTCACTGAAGGTGAGAGCTATTATGTGATTTTGGACATGGATGTACTGTATTATGCTGTGCAGAATTTAGTGATGACTTTTCCCTTGTCTTGAGGCCATAACTATCCTCATAGGTCCTCAGCTTGGTTGTTGTTGTTGTTGTTTGGCTTCATGCACTACTTTATTTTATCTCATAACAATCCAGATGCCATGTATTCCTTTTCCATTTGATAAGTTCCACTTTTGTTCTTTTTACCATTGTTGCCCCCTCAGCTATAGCTCCCAGTTTTAAGAAAAAGCAGAATGGTCCTGGTGAGAGAAAAAAAAGTCATAGAGAGCCTTTCCTCTTTGGTCCCGTAACTGAAATAAGGTGGTTCCTACTCATCCTTGAGCAAAAAAAAATAATTCCAGCATGAATTGCAGACTCCGCCTCCCCCCTTTGCTCTCTGCTCTCCATTCACCCATCTTTTTCATTATTCTATTGATGTATTATTCTCCTTGGGTTCCTTTGTCATTGTTTATATTATTTTACTCCCATTTACACTCCTTTCATTTTTCTTCCTTTTTCTTATTGTTAAGTCACCTAACCCCATGGTGAGATCGGTGGCAAATAAATTTAACAAACAATAAAATAAATAAAAAATGAAATTTGTTGTTCCTGTTGCTGATCCTATCCTGCCTCTAATGTAGGTAATGTGCTAAACCAGGGGTCTTCAAACTTGGCCCTTTTATGACTTGTGGACTTCAGCTCAAGCGTGCCTGGCTGAGGAATTCTGGGAGTTGAAGTCCACAAGTCATAAAAGGGCCAAGTTTGAAGACCCCTGTGCTAAACAGAGAGAACAGCAAAGCCAATAAACACAACTATTTGGTTTACCCATGAAACATCAATACAATTTTGCAAACAGTTTTCAAAATTAGAATTTGCTGAGTATAGCAGTCTCAAGTGATAACATTGTCAATATCAGTTTTTTAATTTTCATTTTCCCAGGGATGAACTAAAATGCATTGATATCAGCTTTGATTCTATTTTGTACATGTTTTATTTTCAATTAAGAAACATACAATCAAGAATTTTGAGTGTTATTAATATTTATAAATGGCCATATTATTCAAAGATAAGAAAGGAATATTTTTCAACACTCGTTGATGAAATTTTCCACATGAATGAAACACCTAGATTAGACACTATCAGTACAATTTCTTCAAAATGTATGACTGAAGGAGAGATCTTCACTTGATGCCTATATATTTAATCTTTTCTGCTTAAACAAGTTTTGTAGGATTCTGTATTGGTTAAAAGGAAGCTGTTTAACCTGTGTGGCCATTCCTGACATTAAGGCAACAAAATTATGGGTTCTGTGTGTATATAGGTGTATATATCCACACTCTTGCACAAGCACAGTCCTCATAAAGAAAAAATGTTTTAAGCCAACAAACTGAGAAGTAAGCTGATTTCAGTAAATATTTCTCCCAAATGGTCCTTACATTCATAGACTAAAATGAATATATATGAGATTATTTCTACTTTGAACTGGGTTGTTTCAAAGTGTCAGGTAAACACAGTCACTAAAACCACAACATAATTTCAGGGTATTGTTCGGTAACATACAATATAATCTAAACAGCCCCCTCTTCCCTTAATCTAGAGGAGATATCCCTGTAACTTATAAGATCATAAGTACAGAATCAAACACTTCCAAACTGCATTTTTCTTGGTGCCATTTTATTTCTTCTTCTTTGGATTATGATACATGTATTTTTCCAAATTCATACTAATATGTTGCCATAAAAGAATGGCACTCTTTGGGCACTATTACATTGGTTTTTGTATTGGCTGTTTCTGCAGCCATAAAGGTAAAACATCTTCATTTAGTGTAAAATTGCCTTACGGGGCTTTAAATGCCTTTTTTAATTAAAATGTTTCTGGAATACACTGATAATGACACTTTAAAAACGATATAGTTTAAAATATGTGTATTTCCAGATGTGATCCATATGACTGAAATTATTTTTCAGCAGTATTCCAATAAAAGCTTATGAGATAACAAAAAAGATCTTTATTTTAAATGAAGGGGTGAATTGAATGGCCATTGAGCAGAGATTCCATAGAAGAGAACTACTATATTGCTGAAAAACTCCTGTTCTTTGCGCCATCTAGCCTGACAATCTGATTTCCCTTGAGATATTACATTGATATATAACCTCCTGTTTGGTGAAGTGGTTAAGGCACCAAGCTAGAAGTCAGCAAAACTGAGTTCTAGTCTTGTTTTAGGCATGAAGCCATCTGGGTGACCTTGGATCTGACACTCTGTCTCAGTCCTAGGGAGGAGGCAATGGCAAACCACTTCTGAAAATCTTGCCAAGAAAACTTCAGAAACCTGTCCAGGCAATTACCAGGAGCCAAGAATGACTCCGAGGCAACCCCCCACCAAAGAAAATTAGCCCCCTGATATTGGTATCTGGTTTTTATTTCTGCACCAACTCACTTGGCCCAAATTAGCTTTATTCATAAAACTGTTGCAACATCTTGGCACAGAGGAATGAGACCAAGTTTATCAGTTTCCTATAATTAACCCAAGAGCACATTCACATTAGAACAGCAAAAGGTTTAACTTGCAAATCAACTTGTCATCTCATTGTTTCTATTTTCTCGGCTGTAATGATGTGACTGGAATGGTATGAAGCCATTCACTTATCACTGACGGACAAGAGATAAAGTATTCATGAAATACTCCCAAATCTAACCCTTACTCTTGCCAACTCTCTTCTGCTTTTAAACCATCCCAGTGCAAACACTGATTTTAAAGTCTACTTTTTATCTACACTGTGTTTACTGTTTCTGGAAGAAAGCCTTCCCTGTTACTTCTTAATTGTTGCTTTTGTTTTATTGAACATCATTAAACATAAGCACAATCTTTCTTTTCAACAATGAGTTATGGATTTACTTACTGAAAAATTATTTCATCAAGTTTACTTGAGAAATTCATAGCCCAAGAAAGAATCTCTCAGCTGTGCGGAAAAGTTCCATTTTGCTGTAGATAAGAAATACCACAACTTGAAGTATTCATCAGAACTCACAGAATCAAATGGATTTGCCTTGCTTTTTTGTTTCTTATATGACCAGCTGTCCCTGTGCTCTTTTCAAATGGAAACACACCCTGCTCTTCCATATTCCTCTGATATCAGTTTTATACAGTACATAGCAGTGCAAGTATACCTATAAAACCATTACACTAGTGTTTGCTGCAGCATTGTCTCCTTAAATGTTGATGTACCTTTGTAAGAAAGCTACAGCTTAATAAATACTCGAAAGTGTGTTTTGAAGTAAATATTGATTATTCATGGATGTATCAGATGCTACAAAGAGCAATGATGATGTTCTAGTGCTGAGATTGTTACATGTCCATATAGAGCTACTCTGAATAAAATATTCCTCTTACTTACCTCCCAGTACCTATGATGTTGTGGCCCAGATTTTGATAACTACACCTACATCTATTACACCTACATTTTAAAAACAAGCACATTATGTGGTAACTTATGAAATTAAAACTATTCTCATATACACCTTTAAATTCATGGTTTTACATCCCACATACATCCTATCATTAATCCATAGTTGTTTGTGTTCATTACAGCCACATAAAGTTTGGTAGAATTCTCCTAGATTCTTTAACAGGCCAGAGATGAAGGCAGAATGTACTATAGACTTTAAAGCAGTGTTTCTCAACCTTACAACTTTAAGAATGTTGTGTTCTTTGTATTCCCCCCCCCCTTAATCCCCTATGCATATCCTGATCACCCATTAAGGGTGATTGCCCTTCACCATTGATCGCCCATTAAGGGTGATTGCCCTTCACCATTGATCGCCCATTAAGGGTGATTGCCCTTCTCCATCTGCATACAGTTTCATGCCCGTTGCTGGTTGGCTAACTAGCAAC
>NW_015386211.1:775867-813213 GCF_001527695.2 Protobothrops mucrosquamatus | reverse complement strand
AGGGGTGTTGTGTTCTTTGTATTCCCCCCCCTTAATCCCCTATGCATATCCTGATCACCCATTAAGGGTGATTGCCCTTCACCATTGATCGCCCATTAAGGGTGATTGCCCTTCACCATTGATCGCCCATTAAGGGTGATTGCCCTTCTCCATCTGCATACAGTTTCATGCCTGTTGCTGGTTGGCTAACTAGCAACAGAGTCTTGCCAGTCAATGGAATTGTGTGATTACAAGCCAGGGGAATCCCATAAAAGAGGGCTCCCCTGGCCCAGAGAGCCAGTCCAGATTTACTTTATGCCTTGCCAATAAACCAAGAGCTGACTGTCACTCGACTCGTGTCTTACTGCCTGCGCGATCCAACAAAGAAGTGTGGACTGGGGAATTCTGGGAGTTGAAGTCCACTCATCTTAATGTTGTCAAGGTTGAGAATCACAGCTTTAGTGTTTGGGTAGTGTTACTATCAGGCTGTGCTGAGTGCTATGTATATTTCAGTTTACATTCTCTAGACCTGTCAGGACAAAGGAAAAAAAAACAGCTGATTCTATATTGATCCCCCATCTTCTTTTATTACAAAAAGTTAATGTTTTGCTCAACCATTATGTAAACAGAAACTTGCTATGGCAGGAAGATTATATAACCATAAAACTAATATTTGTATTTGGATATATTTAGGATTCAGGCCAGCAAATTCTTAATGCTATTTAAAACCAATTGAGCTAATCAGGTCTTAAAGCAGTTGTGGTTTCCTCTCATTCCACTGTTTCCAAGATATTGGTTACTTTGGGAACGGGAAACTCATTGTCTTCTAGCCAGGTTTGAGCTTCTACTTCCAGAAGCCACAGTTACCCAGCCAAAGCTGAGGAATAATGGGAGTCAGGAATACTATCTGGAAAGATATAGATGCCCTCTGCCTGGGTTACACTGGGTTACACTGGTCTACACTATGGAGATTCTCAATCATGGTTGTCCCAAAGGTGCTTTTTCACGAGGCAACTGGACTTTCTTTTTTTCTCTTTGAAGACGTTTCACTTCTCATCCAAGAAACTTCTTCAGCTTTGACTGGATGGTGGGGAATGGAAATATGGGTGGCACTAATTGCCTGTAAACTTCAATGCTGATATTCCAACCTTAAATTGCTTGGAACCCAATTACTTAAAATACTGCATCCCTCAGTGATATTGAGGATGCCCTCATAATGGTCTGAACAATAGGTTGAGTCAAAGAAGTGCTATTGAATGTGGTATTTTAGTTATGGAATTCATTTTTAGGCAAGGATAGACTACCCCTTATATATACACATATACACATATCTAGTTTCAGACAAAAAAAATGACATTGTTTATTTATGCATTCACCCAGCAACAATTTTCTTATGATCAAACTTCAAATTAGTTTCCAGATTAATTAATGCATTTTAGTTTTGCTAAATGGTTTCATTTATTTTAATGAGTTCCTTCTGGGCAAAGATCTGGGTCATCTTAGAATGAAGAGTGAAATGCAAACATTAGCATTAATCACCACTATTATATGTATAGAAATGGGCAAGAAATATGTTGGTGGACTGCATCTGTCAACCATCATCAATCAGGTGGCTTAGGTCTGCTGCGAATTTCAGTATAATTCTAATTCCACATGCTGCTCACCCATCTTATACAATATACAGAGCAGCAAACTAATACTCTTTATCATAGAAAATATCAAACATTCCTCTAGTTCAATTGTTATTAATTCTACATTTGTACTTAGTTCATGTCTTTTAAAAACAATCTGCAAACAGGTTTCTTTCTTAACCCACTGAAGTAAACAGTAGCAAATAATAATAAAATTGCTTGAACAGACCATAGCAAGAAGAAAAAATGTTTGGCATCCTTGTTTGGGTGGAGATGGAGCAGCTCATTATTCTTTTATCAAGCTTTCTCATCATGTAATAATCTAGAAATACGTGGCTAGCATCTTGCACCAAACATAAAAAGTTGAGAAGCTAGCTCAGCATCTCTTTCAAACCTTGAAATGATTTCTAATTATTCTGAATGAGAAGGTGTGCTGTTGGCTAAATATCACCCTTTTATTTATGTGGGATGTCTCAGGATAATGTTTGTGGAGATCGTAAAAGTATTCAGCATCAGTTAAGCCTGTGGGTCATTAGGAAAAAGCAGGGCTGAGCAACCGCTTTTAGTGAGAATTCATTCGGTCAGCCCTGCATTATCTATAATGGTTCCAGTCCTGGAAAAGAAAAGGGCACCATTAATTTCCACACAGAAACTTATTTCTTAAATGTATAAACTGCACCAACAAAATGACTGTCAAAGCAACAGGAGAAAAATACAAAGAAATGAAAAACATAAGAAAAAAGTCTGCATCCAGCAAACTTAGCTGCCAAGCCAATTTATATCAATGTATTTGCTACTTTTTTCTTCTTTTGTCAGAACTGTGTTAAGCAGAGAGCAAGCCTGGCTGTTTTTTAGTCTGTCAGTGTCTCATTGTTATCTCAGAATGACTAGAGCTTTCAGACTCCATGACTGTGAAAGATACATTACAGAAAAGCCATGTGTAACATTTTCATCAAGGGCTTTTTATCATTTTTCTCTCTTGACTAAGTCCAAAGGTCTGTCACTTGAAGAGCTCTGTGTGAAGTTCAACTGAACAAATATTCTGTATATTTATTTATTTATTAAAATCAATGTCTATGAAATAAAATGCAATGTGTTGCTGTGGGAAAGCTGGCATGTGCTGAATCCTGTTCAGAGGGCAGCAGAGTGTAATGATTAAGGTGGTGGATAAGGCTGGGGAAATCTCCAGTAGGTTCAAACTGACCCTCAGTTGTGAGGTGAGTTTGAGCCAATATTTCTCAATCTAACCTACTTCACAGAGATGTTATGGAGAAAATGTGAAGAAGGAACTATCCCATGAATGTATGCCACATGAGCTCCTAAGTGGAGTAAAAAAAACCCTTAGAAATTATGGAAGCGCTGAGGATCTGTATTTCCAAGGTTGCCTTCTTCAACCTGGTACTCTTCAGATCTCTTAAGATTGCAACTCCTGGAATTTCCTATCCAAAAGTCTGATTCTGGCTTTCTCTGTACTTTCAAGAGGTGATGTGGAGGTTGCTATGTTGTTTTTAATGTTCCCTGCTAAGCCATACAAGAGCTGGGCAAGAAAGCACAAACAGAGAGAAGGATGACATGGTTTTGCTAGCTCAGATGGATCACCTGCTGGATGAAATGCTCTCTCTTATCTGAAGCAGTCCAGGGAAACTTTTAGAAATCAGTTCAAAACATTTGGCAACCTTCTGGGGGCAGAAAACTGCAAAAGCTGACATCGTCTCCTGTGTAGCTCTTGTAAAATAGTTCAGGCCATAAAGAGAGAGAAGTGGACACACCTATGAAACTTTTCAAGCAGTGCTTACAAACAGCTCCTGTGATTTCCTGTGCCAAAGAAAAGGGAAGCTTTGAAAGTGGAAAGGCAATGTTCCCTGGACGCAGGCTCATTTTATGTTTTGGCCCTGCTTATGAAATCAAGTTTAAAGTTTAATGAGTGTGTTTGTGTGTGTTGAAAAAGCATTTTATCCCTAAAGTTCAGAGTACAGTGACCGTGTCACCTTATCTTATTTATCTTCACAATAGTTATTTGAAACAAGTCAATGAGTCATTGGTAAACTCATTGTCTAAATGAGACTGAGCTTTTGGGGGAGGAACAAGGGATTGCTTTATAATTTATAGGCTTGGAGTGTATACTTTTTAAAAAAAAAAAGATGTTGAACTTGAGAAAACAAGTTTTGAAAGTGTGGTATATTCTGCTGAAGTACTTTCTAAAGTCTGGATAGAATATGTGTAAAAAATAATGAATGATTTGCCTAGGTCACTGGGTTAATTTATAGTGGACCTAGAAAAATCTGAATTTAGGCTGAGGTCTTCATTGGACTATCTAGGGCAGGAATATAACTTGCACCTGTGAACACCTTTTATGGCACCTGCAAAATGCCGCACTGTTGTTTGTGATTTATTCTATTTGGAATTTCCCATGGATAAGTCAGGAATATTTCCTGTTGTCTTTATGCCACCTAATAGAAAGGAATTAGGGAGGGACGAGGAAATCTGCAAGACAAGTAAAGGAGGGCAGAAACAGCAACAGCCATAACCACGATGGTGCCAAATGATGGAATGTCTGCTTTCATATCCATCACACAAACTCTGCAATGACATACTTGCATCAGAATGTCTGATGAAAATTCATGCATTGCAGTACAGTATTTGTGTGATTACATAACCAGGCATGTGTTTTCATTTGCCCCTATTTGCATCACCCATGGGCAGGAAGGAAGTTGGGGACTTTACTTATGTATATTTTAGGATGTAGATTGCATGCTTTCGGTATATGAACAAGAGGAGGAGGGCATGTAAGAAAGTGAAATAAAAGTCACCAAGGGCTTAGCAATGTAACAGGTTGCATTTAGCTTCCCCATACCTTTGAAGAAATTGTCCACCAGGGTAACATAGACTCAACTTATTTTTACAGTAAAAAGTCATCAAGAGTTGAGATCTCATTACTTATTCAAGGAAGCAGTTCAAGAATGATATATTAGATATTGGATGATCAAATATATTTTTGTTTGTTTATATGAAGGTTTAATCAGGATCCTCTTACATATAGTGGGAAAGACACCCTCCATCTGACAAGCATTAACAAATTGTTAGCTCCTGATGGTAAGCCTGATTCCTGGATATGTTCATCTCTAGGAAGGACATACAATACCTTCAAATAAAAGGTGTTTATTTTCACTGTCCTGGTTATCAAGCTGGCCAAATAATTTTTCTCTAAAATAATATGACTTAGACGCATCCCTTTCTGTCAAAACAATAGACTTCAGAGTGAAAAAAAATGATTTTCCCTGCAAACTGTCATGTAGTTTGATAACTGTGAACCCTCTGTCTGATTTTTCTGAGACTTGCAGATTTACATTTACTTTTTTTTTTAAATGGTGCTGTCAACATTGTTGACCTTATAATACTGGAAAAGATATTCCTATGTTGGAAGGAATCGAGAAATTTTATAGTCCAGATCTTGTTCTCTGTCACTAAACCTCTAAGATAGGGGCTTCGAACCATGGCAACTTTAAGACCTGTGGACTTCAGCTCCCAGAATTCCCCAGTCAGCCATGCTGGGAGTTGAACTGAATTGAATTCTGGGAGTTGAAATCTACATGTCTTAAAGTTGCCAAGGTTAGACACTCCTGCTCTCAGATGTACTACTCTTCTTTTCTCTTCTACATGAGTTGCATGTGTACCAGCCAATATACAGCTTTGAATATCTGACAGCTACAACACTGATCCCCAAACACTGTGTATTTTTCATGTGATGTGACTCTTCATAGTAGGGGATTGGAATGCAGTGACTCCTGCTTACACCACAGTTTGTTTCTATTACAAATCCCGGAAACTTTCAACAATAGCATAGCTGTCAGCATGACAGCACTTTAAGCATAATTTGCAAGGTGTATTTCATCAAGAACATTTACTGCCACTTGTTCATGGATCCCTTAAGTAACAGAAAGAATACCTGAGCTAAATTCAAACATGAGAATCCAGCAACAAATAGGTTGCTGGAAGTAAAGTCTCCTCTCCCCAGATTTGCATCTGAAAGAGAAGTGTAGATAAAGGAGGAATTTTAGTCATTGTTATTCATTTTGATGAATGCTTTCTAGAACATATTTCCAGTCATGATAAAGTTATATTTTAGAAAACTGAAACTGAAAATTGTTCATTTTGGTTAATCACAGGTAATCACAGGTAGTCCTCAACTTGCACCCATTTGTTTAGTGACCAAAGTTACAACAGCACTGAAAAAAGTGACTTATGACCTGTTTTCCCACTAACCACCATTGCAACATCCCTGTGGTCACAGGATGGAAATTCTGCCAGGACAACTGGCAGTGTCCCAGGGTCATGTGATCACCATTTGTAACCTTCCCATTTGGCTTCCGACGAGCAAAGTCAATGGGAGAAGCCAGGTTCACTTAACAACTGCATGATACCCTTAACAACTGCAGTGATTTGCTTCACAACTGTGGCAAAAGGTTGTAAAATGGGGGCACAACTCCCTTTACAACTATCTTGCTTAACAGTGGAAATTTAGGCCTTCGTTGAGGTCGTATGTTGAGGACCACCTGTATGATGAAAGAACATTTTTTAAGAAAGTATCTTGAATTAACACTACTGTATTACAGAGTTAAAATTTAGTACTATAACTATGACCTCAATGATTTGAGATTTGTCAGTCATGGCTAACTCTTCCTATTTTCCCTACAAGAAGAAACCTGCGAGGCGAGTTGGGCTGAAAGAGAGTGATTGCTCCAGCATCACCCATCCAGCTTTCACGCCTAAGGTAGGATTAGAATTCAGACTCTACTCTAGCCTACTCTCTGCTTGGTCTTTTAGGATTCAAGAGCCCTATGGGAAGCATGTGTTACTCATTGAAAAAAGGCCTCTAGCAGCAAAATCTGTGTTTGCATAAGTATATTCCTCTTTAAGCACTAAGACTGGAATTCAGATATGGTTTATTATAGCCAAGAGTTGTACTTAACATTTTCATGGGAAACTGAGTGGTTGGGACCATATCCTACATGGGTGGGGATTGGGAGAGGAGGTTCAAGGCTTTGGGGATCCTTCCCCTTCTTCTCCCTCCCTCTCTTCTGGTGTTATGTTTATAGTAAGACCTACGTTACTGTTTTTATACATTCCCACCTCAAAACGGCAGAAAATCATACCATCAGTGGATATTTCGAGGGCCAAAAAATGGGGTTCAAGACATGCATGTAGCCTTGTGGCCACAGATTACCCAAACTGGCTATAATTTAATAAAGAATAGATGTGTTTAAACTCAGTGCAATACATACATTTCATTAAGTTTAACCATGTTGGAATGAAAATGATTAACTCCAGGAAACGGTGACAATAATTTTAAGATATATTTAAAATTTCACTCAAATAAAGCTGAGATTAGAAGCAATGTTAGTGCTTCAGCAGAAAAAAGAAGCCAGTGGTAAATTTATTGTGATGTAAAATTTTAGAGGAAAAACCCAGTATGAGATATAAGTCCTAAAGTGCCAAACGAGCACAATTCAAGGGATTTCTGGATGCTTCGTGATTTATTTATTCTTTTAAACAGTGGGGTTTACATGCTCCACATCCCGATTGCAGCTTAGTTCTTCATTCTTAATTTATTGAACATTAGCATTTAATGTTCACTAGTTTGCAAGGTTGCCTGATTGCCCAAGTGTTTTCCTCTGTAGTGTCTTTCTGAAAGAAAAACAAGTTCATAATGAACATGCAGCTACAGTATGTCATGTCCTTTCCATGGCTTCTAGAAAATTAGTCTCTGAATGGAAGGTAATTGAATTTAATTCTAATACATAAATTACCATAGCAGTTCTTTCCCAACTACTCTTCCATAGCTGCTTATGAGAACAGCAATAGCTACTGAATTTGAGTTATAGCTAGTTTTTAATAAGTAAGTCTAATTCATTGTGAATATACTATTGTACGTTTAAAAATATTGGTTATAGCTCATATACAAATAAATTCAGCAAAATATGAAATAAACTATGTTAATGGAGATAAATAAGTGTATGAACAATCACAGAAGCATATTCAGATAGTGATCTAAAGAATAATATTACAATGGTTACAAATACGCATAAATGTCTGAAATCTTGAAGTTGATTATTTTGACTTGTAGTTAATCAAAAAACAATGATAAATTGTTTCCAAACAGTACAAGCAATTCCAAAGGTCCAGTTATATTTGGTGGGTGGGTGTTCATGTATATATACATTCACATACACAGAGTCATTTGAGTAGCTTTTCTAAGCATCAGTCCTTTTTTCTCTACTGTTCTGAGCATTGAACATTTAGCAGCTTCCATAATATTATGAAACTTTGGAAATTTTGTTTTCTTAAGTTTTGTAATTCCTTAGTTTGATGTCAGACATCTTAGAAACAGGATATATCATGCTTCTCTTAATAAGGACAGTATTGAGCACTCCTATGACAAAAATAGATACCCTATTCTGCTGTCTCCGGATATTGCAATGTCTACAATCCAGACTTTTTTTTTTGTCTTTCTAATAACAATTATTAGTGGTTCGTTGCACAGTCAGCTAGATGTTCTGACTGGATTTGACATTCACACAATCAGCCAGATATTTAGACTGGATTTGGAATTTTTGTCCACTACTGAATCCTTCCCAAGGATCTGGGATAGGAAGATAGTAATAGCAATAGCACTTAGACTTATATACTATTTCATAGTGATTTATAATTTACAGAGTCAGCATATTGCCTGCAACAATCTGGATCCTGCTTTTACCAGGCTTGGAAGTATGGAAAGCTAAGTCAACCTTGAGCCGGTGATGATCAAATGCCTGCAGTGATCTCAGTTAGCCTGCAATATTGTATTCTAACCACTGCACCACCACGACTCTTGTTGTTTCATGATGTTAAATGTATCATCACAGGCTGAAAGCTATTCCAAGCAAAGGTACCTTTTTCAATTGACTGATGATGGTTTTTTCAGTGCTGATGGTGCTCAACTGATTATTTATTATTATTTCATCCTGCCATTTTATATATCTAAATAACTCAAGATGGCAAGCATATGTAACGCTTCTACCTCCTATTGTCGAAGTTTTTTCAAGTAACTTGAGGAGACCATGGCCTAAGACACTTTTTTTTAGGGAGGGTGACAATAACATAGTGTCATTTTCTTTCCTCTAGAACAGAGAAGAGTTTAATTAACAGTTCTCAGGATCAGTATTTTCCAAATAGTTTTCTGAAGTGAGAATCCTTTCATTTCAGCAATGTCAGGTGGAGTCACACATGTGATCTGAAAGAAGTTTGCACTGTGTATAAAACTCTAAATAAAAATAATTATAAGCCAAGATTTTTAAAAATGAGCACAAGAAAACAAAAAGTATCAATAGCTCTGTGCAACTTTCATTTATTCATTATAAAACTTCCCTAGCAAAGCTTCCCACAAATAAATGTGACTGATAGTGCTTTCATGAAAGACAGCTGCTGTGGTAGCTTTGCTTTCCTGATTATGAATGGAACTTAATGAAAATAGGTTCAAGGTTGATTAATATTACCATCAAACTAAGAATGTAATTTTCTGCTTAGCTGAGGTCTGTTTACCTGGTCCTCTGAACAAGTGCTGCCCTTATTCCTCTCCTGGATCTTAGTCAGGCTCATCCCTTCACTAGAAAGTGATTCACTAGAAATTACTAGAAAATCCATTGCAAATGGAACAGAAGTACCATTTGCCAATTATGAATGCCCTGTTTTTTAACAGTACATAGAAACATGTTTAATGTTTGTCTTCTCAATTCTTTCTACAGAGAGTTATTCATATTGTACGGTAGATCAAAGAAAGATACAAGGATGGTGCTTGGACTGTTCAACCTGCTTTATGGCCAGGTCTTTAATTCTAGTCCTACCTTATGTTCAGGGATACAACATAAATGGTTAATGGCATCCATAACTAGATTCTAAAGTTGTTCAACCAGTGATGTCTTGGAGCAAAGTTTGTGTTTCTTGTTCGAAGCAGGTGTTGGTAATGAGCCAAGAATTATAACCTTAAAAGAAAAGTATGGATGTGTATGCAGATGCCCCATCTTGAATGAAATGGTTATTTATCTTCATAGGGAAATCTGTATGCTGAGAATATTTTGGAATAAGACAAATGTTTCTATAATGGCATTGCAGTACACATAAAGATACTGCACCAGGCAGAACACATGGTTGTCGTTGTTTCTAACATGCATCTTTGACTCTGCTTAAGAACTGAATGAATTTATTTCTGAGCCAACTGCACTATATTTGAAACTGTTGTAAAGCCATTCCCACTTTTTTCTTTAATGCAGCTTTGTGGAAGTTCTGGATGGGCCATTTCTCCATTTTGCCTCCCAGTTTCTGGGCTTCAGATTTTTCAAGGGTCAGTGCCTTTTTCAGGTCCGCTTCATAAGAATGAGTAGGACTTGCATATAACCAGACAAATGCAACTAACATGAAGGAAGAATAGGAGGGGAGGAAAACAACTTATTTTATTTGTCTTCTAAATGGAATAGGCATAGGGGATTTTTGTGGGTCCTGCAGTTTGAGAGAGGCAGTGTCATTGTTCCTTATTCTGCACTTTTGGGGGTGCAGTTTGAAGACGGTCTATAACTGTCTTCATGATGCTTTTGAAGGACTATGGGGTGGATGGGATCAATCAATCAGAATAGAGCCGAA
Source organism: Protobothrops mucrosquamatus (assembly GCF_001527695.2). NCBI lineage: Eukaryota > Metazoa > Chordata > Lepidosauria > Squamata > Viperidae > Protobothrops > Protobothrops mucrosquamatus. Next base: position 802,930 of record NW_015386211.1, on the reverse strand, counting down.
AGGAAGGGAATTTGGAGGTCTTCTAGTCCAACTCCCTGCTCAAGTTGGAGACCCTATATAATTTGAGACAAGTGGCTATCCAGTTTCTTCTTAAAAACCTCCAGTAATGAAGCACCCACAACTTCTGAAGGCAAGCTGTTCCACTGATTAATTGTTCTCACTGTTAGGAAGTTTCTCCTTAATTCCAGGTTGCTTTTCTCCTTGATTAGTTTCCATCCATGGTTCCTTGTCTTGCCTTCTGGTGCTTTGGAAAATAAGTTGACTCCCTCTTCTTTGTGACAACCCCTCAGATATTGGAATACTGCTATCATGTCACTCCTACTCCTCCTTTTCTCTAGACTAGCCATATCCAGTTCTGTTCTTCATATGTTTTAGTCACCAGGCCTTTAATCATCCTAGTTGCTCTTTGTTGCACTTTTTCCAAAGTCTCAACATCTTTTTTTTAAAGTGGTGACCAAAACTGGATGCAGTATTCCAGAAGGGGTCTTACTAAGGTTTTATACAGTGGTACTAATACTTAACATGATTTTGATTCTATGCCTTTGTTTATATCACCAAGGACTATATTACTTTTTTGGGCTGCCGCCGCACACTGCTGGTTCATATTTAAATAATTATCCACTAGGACTTCAAGGTCCTTCTCTCAGTTACTGTTTTTGAACCAGGTTTCACCTAGTTTATACTTGTACCTTTCTTTTTTTCTGCCTAAGTGTAAATCTTGTTTTTCTTCATATTAAATTTCATTTTGTTGGATAGGGCCCATCGTTCAAGTCCGTCAATAGCTTTTTGTATCCTGAGTGCTGGATCATGGTGTGCTACTAACTTCAGTTGTAATCTGATGAAACATCCAATTCAGCAACATTATAGATGTTACCTAGTTGGGTAACAAAATGTCTGCAAGCAAATGACCAAACTCAGAGAGCACCAAAGTCTCCATGCTTCAATTTCCTGCATATCTTATGTCCATAAAACAGAAAACATTCAAATTACTTCCATGACTGCTGTTTTAACACTTTCAATAGTGATCCACATGTACCAAAATCTGACAGATTAGGGAGTGTGGAGACGTGCTAGGGATACATGCTGTAGCATGAAAGTGAATCTGCAATCAAAATTCTTTCAAGGTGTGAAACTAACTAAATAGCTGTGGGAAAAGATCCTGTACTACTAATACATTTATTCAAATGCACATTCTATTCCTGGAGGGAAATGTCAAACTGTGTTTTAGAGTGAGAGTTGTACAAAAATCAAGTTGAACCTGTTCTCCTTTTATATGTCTCTGTATACAGAACTACTAATCAGAATTCAGGAATTGCCTGCCAAATGTGAATAGTTTTTTGACAACAGGTTGTGACTCATGATCGTAAGCTAACTATCTCACAATGCCCAGGCACATCTCTCACTGACACAATAGAAGGCCTGTCTCAGAATAATGACAGCAAATCCAGGCATTGTTAATGGCCAATGCAGAGTGGGGCTTCAGGTTTCCAAATGCAGAAAAAAGGAGTAGTGTCCTAATTCTATTTTGATGCTCATAAAGAAATCTAACAAGCAGTATCAAGCTCTAGAACTGAATGCCCTGATTTTTTAAAATCATTTCTAAAAAAAAATGTGTATAACACCTGTGCTTGGCAAACTGAGAATAAGTATTACCCTAGCAAACAGAATTTTATATTTCGTACGTATATTCTTATTCTAGTTCAGAGGTCAGCAACCTTTTCAGACCTGAGTCTCAATAATAATGTTTGTGTATGTGTGTGTTATGTGTATGTGTGATACAGAAACACAGAGAGAAATAGTCTTTCAGGATTTAGCAGTCATATCCCAGGAGATCAGATCATTTCACATAAAAATGCCTTAATTTCACTTGCTTGTCTGAAATCTTTAGTTTTCTCTCTGAGATTTTCTGCAGATTTAGTGATTTCACAACATTTTCATTACATTACCTAGCAGGATTGTGGAAACTTTTGTACCAATACATGTCTCATTGCTAACCCTGTTCTAGTCTCTTTTCAAGCTACTGAAAATTGAGTGAAGCATTTCAGTACAATGCCAGTACAGGTGTTTTTCTGGAATTTCTTGATAACTTTCTAAGGATATTTTAGCAGTTGTTATGTAAACACAAGGAGTCTTGATATTTGGAATTCGTGCTTTATTTGTTCAGTGCATATTTCCCCTTATGCCAATACCTTGAGGCATGTTACAAACCACAACACTCCCAAATATTTTTGTTAAAGGCTATTCCACCCTTTTTTTTTACCCACAGGGAAGCTATCTGTGGGTTATTTGTTGTTTTAGTCTTACATTATTTCAGAAATCAATAAATCTTGAATATTCTCTTCCAGATTACTGCATTTCCTGGGGATCAAAGCCTATATTCATTATTTGCTCTTCTTTCCAATAGTTAATGGGGGAAAGAACATTTTGAGATATTTTTAGTTTTACCTTTCAAATGAATTAGCTGTCACGGGTATTTACGTGGTTTTCAGTCTACTGTATGTGTGCATATATTGTTAGAAATGTTGGATAAGGTGTTTGAATTTTAGCTGAAATTTACTTTGGATTTTTTTTTCTTTAAGTAAATTCCTTGCCCAAATAATACTGAGAAATATTTCTAATAATACCTTAGGACTGTGATCCTCATGGAAAATGATATACAGGTAGTCCTTGACTTATGACTACAGTTGATCCCAAGCTGTTCTTCAGGCCAGAAACATTTAGAATTTTCATTTTTTTCATGTAAAAAGTACCTCTAGAAAATGAATTCTAGCTTTGGGCTCATCCAGTGCAGAACACTGTGCAAATCTATTGAAGAAAAATGATTGTTGTATTTCATTTTTGTTCTTATATCTTACCCCAGCTTCTTCAACTCATTTTTATTGATTTTATAATCTGGACTCTAGGAGGGACTATATGCAGCATGGCTCTTCTGCTTAAGATGGAGGGTCCAGCTTCATTACATTTTTCAGATGTTAGAAATATCTGGGGTCACAATGATTCCACTGATGTTTTCTGAAACATTTGCGCTACTCAAATTACAAATGGCAAAGTCTGTCCCATTTTACAAATATCCATTTTAGATCTGTCTGAAAACTTTTCTCTGTCATAGATCATCTTTCTTTGGAAACGTCTATTGGTAGCTTCATATTAGCAATATGATGGATATGATGAAGCTTAATAAACTCAGCTTATGATGGCAAGACTGGCTTGGCCTCCCTCCTTCTCTTTCTCTCACTTTTCTTTTTTCACATTCTTCTCTTTCATCTTCCATCTTCCTTGGCAAAGAGCTGATTAAACTTCTGCAGAGAATTTTTTTTAATTCATCCTATAGGTGAAGGTTGCTCCTCCTCCTCTGCTCAATGTAGAGGGTTTTCTACAGTCAGGGAATTAAATGCAGAGTCTCTTGCAAATAGATCAAGTATGGAAAACATTATTTTATTTTATTGCATTGTTTACCTTCCCCGCATCTCGGGATATTTTAAATGGTGCTTTCAGAACATTTTTTTTTTAAAAAGACCAGTTCAGTCTTCTTAAAAACTATGATCTCATTCCCATCTGTTGATGTTTGCAGGTTTTCAACTTCCTTGTTGACTTCCTGCTATTTTGAGCCAATCCTTTGTATTCTTCTATATAAATAGGAGGCAGGCTAGGGTAATATTAAACATGCTGCAAGTACCAATTTTTTATTATGTTGGATAGGTAGTTCTTGTCAAGCAATGCCTACAGTCCAGGAAACCAGATAGCCAATGTTGTGTTTGTTATGCAATAAACAGGGTTTGTCATTTTGTACTATATTTTTAATGGTAGCAGAGAACTGAAGAGTAATACTCATTCAAAGCAACTGAAAAGTCATTTTTTGTGCCAATCAACCAAATACAAAACCAAAGCCTATAAATCAAAACTATAATCTAGATATAAATTCTGTGTAACTAAACTCTCCTGTGAACTCTTTATTAACATGGATGGGTATGCACCCTCATTTGGAACCAATAATTATATTTGTAATACAGGCAAAAATAACAACAACAATAAAAGAATCAGCTCTAAAGTATGAAAGGTCAAGTTACTTGGTACTTACGTACATCACACTGATCATCTTGTTAAATTGTATGAGCAAGGAGCCAATAGTACTACTTTGATACTAGTGGCATTCCTCCCTTGCATCTGCCACAATTCCTTATATGCTGATTTATCATGATCTAAGCAGGGGTGTTCTTAGGGAGATAAGTAAAAAAAGACACTGACGTTTATGCTAGCAGTATATACTCCCATCAGAGTCATCTGGGATAGGAACAGCATCTAGCTGATCAACCAAAGTAAGCAGACGCCTATATTGAATAGCAGCAATGTAGGAAGATGCCAGATTATTACTTTAGGGATAATGACAAAGGCATCATTTCATACTATGTGGGAGAAGAGTATTTTTCAGGAAAACCACACATGGATAGAGAACATTAAATGATTGATGATAAGGTGCCAGATGATAGGCGGTTCCCAGCATATCAGATTAGATAGCACGCAACGTGCTGCTGAAGAAGAGTTGAGGGTCTTTCAGAGAACTAAAGGGGTTTATGACATTAAAGCCTTTGGGACTTCTGGTTGTTAATGTTACCATTCAAGAAAAGAAAACTCAAAGCTTCAAAGGCAGAATTACAGTGGGAATTGTAATGTTGTAAGAACATGAGGAAACTCCACACAATGAAAAATGAAATGACATTCACAGCTTAGGGGTCAGCAAATTGAAATGGACTGGAACTGAACACTGCCAGTCAGTGTTTGCTACTCAGGACATAAAAAACAAAGAAGAAAAAGTCATAGTCAGAAAAGATACAACAGAGACTGTACTTGAATTCAGTGTAGTCAATTGCCTAATAATATTGATTAGACTTTGCAGGCAATGTTTTAATATAACAGTTATCCATATTTATGCTCCAACCACTGATGTACAAGAAAAAGAGGCTGGTGGGTTTTATACTCAAGTTCAGTTTGAAATTGACAGAATATAGAAGCAAAATATGCTGTTTATAATTTGAGTCTGGAAAAAGCTGGATTGTGTCCTAAAACACAGAAATGAAGTAGGAGAACAAGTTATCCATTTCTGCCAATCCAGTGGCCCTTTTCTTTGCTTCAAACAACAAAAATAATGTTTATGTACTTAGAGATCATGACATGGAGCCCCCAGAAATAAAATTATTGGTACAAAGAGATGGAAGAGCTCAATTATAACAGCAAAGACATGTCCAGGAGCCAATTGTGGAACAGCACATGAACAGCTCATGTGCAAGTTTCAAGTCACACTAAAGTAGAATAAAGCAAACCAGTTTCCCTAATATAATTTTTACCCAATATTTTCAAGGAGAATGGTTGATAGAGAACCAAGAACTCTGGAATGAAATCAAATAGATTGTTCATGATGAATGGGAAAACAGGCTACCAAAATCAAGAAACAGAAGAATCTAAACTGGAGGTCAGAGCAACAGTAGAAATTGCCAAAAAGAGAAGACGTATGTAAAATACAACAGTTTTTGAAAAGATATTCTGATTCACAAGAAGTTTCTAATCTTGAAATTATTTGCAAAAGGATGTCAATGGACAGATAGTAACTCGTCCAAATAATATCAAACAAAGATGGAAAGAATCTACTGAAATCCTGTACATTATTATCATGTTTGAAAGATATAGGAATTTATGGAACATCTACCAAAATATGGCAAGAAACAGAAGAGCAAGAATCAGTTGATCAAATTTGGAGTCTGGAGTCCAGGACCGACAGTTTCTTCACAAAGAATCAATGCAATACAGTATTTGACATTTTATCGTTCAGGAAAAAAGCATAAATAAGGGGGATGTTATAGAGATTTATGAAATTATAAAGAGTTTCCATTTCTCATCATAGTGATGCTCAGGGCCAAGCAAATAAGCTGAATAATGAAAAATTAAGAAAATCAGTCTTTTTTCATACTGGCTGTGGTTGAAATGTAGAATTCTGATGATTGGGAGACTTTGGGCCAATTGCTCTTTCTTGGTTTTTCTCACAAGAATTTTCTTATGTTAATACCAAAGGAGCTGAAATTTCTGTTTGCAAAGCCACAAATCATTTTGTTAGTACTGAATTGAAAAGAAATTGTTCCATTCTTCACACTAGACACAGCATTGGTAAAGGTACTCCTGAGTAAGACTCCCAAATTAGAGATGTAAGTAAATAAATAAGTCATGAGTTGCTTAACTCTTGCAGTGCATAAGGTATTCCTGGGCAGGTACAGAAAGGATTGCCAGATATCTCCCAAGATGAAATCTCAGTATCCTTAACAGCCCTATATAAGAGGAAGCTTTTGTACTTAACCACGTTGGTTCCCACCCATCTTGCATTCTCTGCTTTAGTTTTTCTTCTGCATGAGCAGGAAAAGAGAGGATTCACTCAGGGCATTGCATCTCCCCATCAGAGGATTCTTTGTCAAAGAAATGTTGTAACCCTAAAAGAGAGGAGATGCTCATCATTAGCCTGTCAGTTGTTGCTTGTGGAACCTGCTGTTAGTTTCTCTGCTGATATTATAAATAAGCTCACTGAAGCATGAGTACTTTGTTCAATCAAGCTTGGTGTTAAGACTTACTAGGGTGCTAATAATTGCAGGGTTTGGTAGTGAGCCAAGGACTCTGATCCCTTCTCACAAAAGAAAGCACTATATTACTTTGGTCACTGAGTTTGATATGGATTTGTGCTACTAATTTTAAAAAAGGAATGATTGCTGCCCATAATCTTGACACTCCTGTTACAAAACTGTTGTAAAGTTAGATGTGTGTATTTTCTTTGTGTTCAGCACATGGCATCTATGGCTAGATTTCAATTCCCAGGAAGTGAGATGGGAGGTGATTTGCAGACTAAAATATGTAATTTATGTGCATCTATTTACATCTTAATACGGAATCTGTTGAAAGCATAATACTCTAGAGAGATAATTTAGCAGTGATGCAACCATGTAACATTGCCCATCTCTGTGGGAGGAGAGTCAATTGCATCTTCAGTTAAAGCAGAATGTAATACTTGCCATTCAGTATAAATTATATTTATTCAGAAAGGTAGTTCTGTGAAACTGGATGGAGATTACCCCAAAGTAAATATGGTCAGTGTTACAGGATGCACACAAATCTCATTCCCACTTAAAAAATGTTTTGGCTTTTTATATAATAATAATAATAATAATAATAATAATAATAATAATAATAATAATAATAATAATAATAATAATAATAATAATAATAATAAAAAGTTGGAAGGGACCTTGGAGGTCATCAAGTCCAACCCGCTGCTCAGGCAGGAACCCTACACCATTTCAGACAAATGGCATTCTTCAGTACTGGTTAAATTAGCAATCCATATTGGTTGGTTATAGGTGGCTATTTTCTAGGGCTACAAGTTCTGGGTTCCAGTAGACATATTGTCTTTTCCCTAATAATAGAAGTCACTTTTGCTACAATGAGACAAGTCAATTTTACACAACACTTTTTGAGTTACTCAATTAAGGACTAGTCCAACATAAGGAATCAGTAGCATCTTCCTGTGAACTGGGATTCATGTGAGACTGTGGGAGAAGGAATGGCAGAACCTGGGGATGGAGTGGAAAGTGAGATCAGCCTAGAATCCCTACATAGCTACAAGTGAACTAAGATCAACCCCCCTGAGTGCCCATTACTTCTTATCTAACTCTCACTTGGTGCTGGCGATTAGTTAAGAAGATTCCTGCGATAGGTTTTTAGCAATAAATCAGCTTAATTAAACTTTGATGTGTGGACCTGGTCTTTTCCGCCTAACAAAGACTGAAATATATCCATGAAGTCAAGCTGAGCTTTCAGCATTAGTTATATCAAAATCTCTTTGGTCCAGGGAAGTAACTAACTTGTCATATAATTGAATGTCCAGAGCAATTAACACAGTTAAACATCCTTTAAGGGCAAGCACATGTTAGATCTCTGGATAATATATATAAAAGTTTCTGTTCACCAAATGTATAACAGCACAAAATGAAAAGCATATTCCCTTTAAATCAGATTGCTGGGGAGAAAAAAAATGAGAAAAATCATGGGTGAATGTCTTTATGAGAGATATTATAAGTTAGGATCTTGTTAGAATTCTTGGACTGAGCATGTATTTAGAAGCAGTCTATAACTCAGTTTGCATACTAAAGTTTTTCCTGTCTCTGATGTGATGAGAAAATATGGATTGTGAAGCTGAGAAAAGCTGCATGGCATCAGAAGTGGCCCTCAAAGTGTCATTATACTGTTCTTTTGAATTCAGTATTTGTCCCTTCATGTGAGCTGAATATGCTGAGAGACGACTTAACAGAAAGTGTTTGGTACACCTGAAAATGACCTTCTGCTGTGATTTGTTGCTATTCCTCCAGGAATGAGACTGATTTAACTTGTCGTGATGGGAGTTATCTCTTTAAAAAACACATTTTTATAAATGGCTATAGCCTCATTGCCACAACACACTCCTTACTTCATCTTCATACATAAATACAGTGCTGAAAATAGGTTGCAGTACAAACAGTTGGTGACTCTACTGAAGTCATTCTAAAGCAGTATTTCTCAACCTTAGTAGCTTGAAGATGAAATTCCCCAGCCAGCCATGTTTGTTGGGGAATTCTGGGAGTTGAAGTCCACACATCTTCAAATTACTAACAATGAGAAATACTGTTCTAAAGGGGATGTAGAAAGGTGAAATGAGTAATAAGCAGTCAGCACACAGCATGTGTCAGCAAGTCCAGATTTGCCACCAAATGTATACTTGACTAGAACTGCAATTAATGCTGACTATATGATGATGTGATAGTATAAAAGATGAGGTAAACATACGATGATAAATATATTTCCAAAATATATGTTTGTCTCGTTCATCTGTAGTATAATTTCATTTGTATTTGTTATTGTTCAATTGTTCAAGCACTTCCGATTCCTTGCATTCTAATGGACATACTTTTATGAGGACTGCATCTTTGAGTTTTCGTAAGTTCCTTCATGTGTCATCAGGGCTAGTAGCCAACTTATCTTCTCTCAGCCTCCTTTTGATTGCCTTTTCTAAAGTAGCGTTAAATGTATTATGTAGATCTTATTCTTTAGTAAGTATGTTTTTCAGATGTTAAAATTACTGGTAAATTCAGCATGTGAGCTGGAAGTCACTTATTTTTTCCTTTACAGCTGAACATTTGATGAACTCTATAGACTTTATGAATGTATGAATCTTTATGAGCTTCTGTAGGAAAAAGTCCTTTTGATCATGAGCCCTAGAAATCCTGAAAGTCTTCTCTCCATGTGTTTGTTCTCCATGTACAGATTCCTATTGGAAGACCTACCTCACATGTATATATTAAGTGTGAAGTTAAGTACTAGACACATCAAAAAATCCAGGTTCAAATCTAGGAATGTGTCAATAGTAGATGCTTGATGAAAGATAGCTGTCCTTGTTCTCTTTCCAGATGTCCTTCAGTCCTTTTTCTCTTTTTAAAGTATAATTTTTATTAAAAGAAAAAAGTAAGATTTAGAAATTACAGAAGAATAAAAAGAAAAATAGGAAAAAGAAATATGAAAGAACAAAAGAGAAAGAAAGAAAAAGACAGAGAAAGAAAGATATCTAAAGAAGTGACTTCTAATCTTCTTTGCAGCAGTTAATTACCATTTCTGCCCTCCCAAATTACACATCATGGTTCCCTTGTTCCCATAAACTTTTTAAATAAATAAATCCAAAAATCACAAATTCATTTTTTTCCATTTTTTCACAAGATCATTTCCATAAGGTTTTTCCAGTCTTGAATATTGTAGGATGTAATGTCTATGATTCAAGAGGAAAAGAAGCTAGCTTAAAATTGGAAGGAGACACCTTTCATGAGTGAACACACTAATCAAAGGAATTATTTTCCCACTTGGGTAAGCTATTCCTAATATCCCAGATGTTCATGCTACTCACCCACTCTGTTAGGAGAGGCTTTGGGCAAGCAGAGAGAAGGGGAATCACTCTTCTGCTGTCACTTTTTTGGATCCAGATTATAATGTATGATTTATTCCTTAAATTGATGGACAAACCATGAGGAGAAATACAACACATATTTAAATTAATTATAACCTAATGGGGTTTAAATATAATGCATTTTCCCCTGATCTATCTATTTTATTCTTCATTGTTTTTTTTAAAATGAATTGCCTCAGTAAGCCATATATTACATTATGCTTCTCACTGTTTATTGTATATAGAGATTGATTTGGCAAGATTTGTTACTTATTTCTATCATTATAAAGTTGTTTATTTTGGGGACAGACTAGAAAGAAACTGAATCTAACACAATAAAATGTAAGTTATCCTCACGCTGATTTTATAATATTTATCATGGATGAGAATATAAGACTGTCATGATCAACATCAGTGTAGGGAGATAAATTTCTTCTTTTCACAGTATTAAAAACAGTAAGAATTCTGAGATAAGGAAGGAAAGGAAACAGCTTTGAGCATCATACACAAGCAATGCACCATATATCAGTCTATTTAAGGAAAGGATGGATTTTAATAACAATTATTACATACACTGGGATTGGCCCATACCACTTGTGCTGGCAGAAGAGGCATGCTTCAGACCCGTCAGCCCAATTGTTTTGGCTGGCGGGGTTCAGGAGGAGGGCCTTCTCTATTGTTGTTCCTACCCTCTGGAACATCTCCCCCCCCCCCGATCTGAGGTTGGCCCCAACCTTCCTATTCTTTCATAAGGGCCTAAAGACCTGGCTCTGCCAGTTAGCCTGGGGTGCCCCAATAGGAATAGCATGGTGGAGGTGGTTGATCAAGTAACAACAGATCCCACCTCCACCCATTCTCCTCTGCCCTCCCCATGTGTCCTTGATTTTAATCTTTGGTTTTAATTTATTCATTTTTTAATAGTAGATATATATATTTTATTTCTGTAAGCCTCCCAGAGTTATCTTAAGGTAAGATGGGTAGCCAATACATTTTATAAATAAATAAAAAACTTCAGTTCCTTTGAAGAATCTATTGGAACCCATTGAAAGTAAGCCTATTGATTTCAGTGGAGTTTATTTTTGAGTAGACATATATAGGAATACACTGTTCCCTGAAGATTCATCCCATGTAAATATACATCCGCATCTAGTAATTATTACTGTAGGCCATTTGCCTCAGAGTTTCAACTCTTATTTTTTTAAATATTGCCTCAAAAATAATGTTCGGACCTGTCTTGTGGTTGATGCGTTTAAATTTTCAGAAGCAAAGATAGCAAGAGTAAAAGAGTTTGTGTGTGTGTGTGTGTATGTGTGTGTGTGTCTGTGTGTGTCTGTGTCTGTGTGTGTGTGTATGATGGGCATGTGCATTCTGCTGTTTTGGCTTTGCCATAACCTATATCAAACTCTTCTGTTATAATGTTTTTTAGACCCATGGAATAAGATAATCTTCTATGAAAAGATTTTACAACACCTTAAAAAGGTGTTGTAATCAGACTATCCGATTCCCATTTTAGGGATATATTTGATTGAGGTCACTTCTATCTTTTATATTCTGTATGAATATTATTTGGAGGCGGCCACATTGCTACAGCAACAGGTCCTCCCTCTTCTTCTTCTGAATTGAATGAGGCAGCAAGATAAATCACAGATAGCTGACAGAAGTCCAGCAAGTGCAGAAGATAAACACTGCCCACACATGAGCCAAAACAAGTTATGTAGGTACAAAAGATCAGTTGATCGTGCTAGTAGCATTGGAGGAAGACATTGCTACTAGCTCTTGTTATCTCATGATCACTCAGATTTCGCAGTCCAGATTTAGCTACCCTACCCTAACCAAAATCAACCCGAGCCCTAGTAGCTCTGCCTCGCCATGCAGCAAGGTGGACCAGTTTAATTGATGTATTGCTTATAGCAGGTGGCTGAATAGATGAAGATTAGGGTAAAGATTAACATTGGGTCTGATTTATGTAGTTGTAGCCATCAGGATCCAGTTACAATGCAAGAGCAACCATGCTGAGGTTAGTTGTCAGTTGAAAAGGCTGGAGCATGGGTGGCAGCTATTTGGTTTCAGCCCATTTTCCCATTGGAGGATAATCTTCTCTAAACCAGGGGTCCTCAACCCTGGCAACTTTAAGACTTGTGGCTTTGCTGGCTGAGGAATTCTGGGAGTTGAAGTCCACAAGTCTTAAAGTTGCCAAGGTTGAGGACCCCTGCTCTAAGCCTTCCCAATGGTCTCTGACCTTTAGCTACCTTTTAAGGAAATGGTGGCACTGATTAGTTGATTGCTTTCAGAAGTTGTGAGTGCTCCATCACCGGATGTTTTTAAAAAGAGATTGGACAGCCATTTGTCTGGAATGGTAGGTGGCAAACCTATGGCACGGGTGCCAGAGGCGGCACTCAGAGCCTTATCTGTGGGCACACACGCCATCGCCCCCGCCCCACCACTCCCCATAGCCCCCTCCTCACCAGCAGCCTCCCACGGAGGAGAGTCACCCCGGATGCAGCCTGCGCAGAGCAGCACAGTCAAGGACATGGCAGCTGGGCAGCGGGGACAAGACTCTGCCCTCGCACCCCATAGCATACAGATGATGCTGCGGGGCGCGGACAGAGGGTGTGGCCACCATGACACTGCTGGGCTGCCTGGGCGATCTGCTGTGGTGGGCCGTGGAGGTGGTGGGTGGCCCTGTGAACAGGAGAGGTGGGGGTGGGGCAGGGGCGAGGCGGTTTTTGTGCACTAGGTCTCTAAAAGGTTCGCCATCACTGGTATAGGATCTCCTGCTTGAGCAGGAGGTTGGACTCAAAGATCTCCAAGGTCCCTTTCAGCTCTGTTATTCTGTCAAATTGACAAAGTCAAACAGTTGTCTTTGTGCCTAAGGCAGGGCCAGAACAGTTTCCAACCTAGAGCCTTTAGCTATTACACCAAACTGGTTATCTATAAAAGTTTATGTGGTAATAGAAGTTTATATTGCTGAGATTCTCAGGAATGTTATTCTATTATTTTATATAACATTAAAACCTTTCTGCTTGTGGAAGTGACATGCTGTGAAATGTTTCCTTCCTATTTCTGATTTAAAGTCTAAGTTTAAATAATTATGAATAATATTTAGGTTTTGAATAGGAAATCAAGTATATTATGTCTATAGAGTTAGTTTTTTCCCCCATGGAATTTTAAACGGCTTGATCTTGCTAATTCACATCTTTTTCTATGCTGTTTTGATAGTCTGAGGTGAAGAAGCCACATATTTTTAAAATGAATTTTCTAACAGACCTGTTAACAAATACTCTCAAAGGAGTGTGATTGTGCATTTCAACTTTCTGGCTGCCTCCAGTTTGCCCTCTTTTGTTCAACTGCTTTCCCAAGAAAAGTTGGTAATATCCTAATCTTCAATCATCAAATAGTTAATGTACACTTCCCTGACAGCAAACTGTTTTCTCTCCAAGACATTCAAATATTGTTGTGCCAAAATACCAACAGGGAGATAAGACTCTCTAACATTTCAAAATTAGCTAGATGTTGGTTAGTGTTACACTGGGAGAAAATATTCAGTTTCTATGGGGCTTATTATGGGGCTATTGAATTAATACAGGTAGTAAAACTAAGTGTTGCTTTATACTGCTCCCTTTTTCCTATATGATGACCCACTTAATTTTATTGTCAAGAGAAGTTCCCATTGAAACGTTATTACGCATTTTGAAAGCTTGCTCCACCCTCCCTCTCTTCAATAGGCATCCCTCTTTCTCATATCATTTCATTCCTCGTAATCCTTAGCTACACCTGAACCTTGGGGTGACAGTAGAAAGAATTGAACACAATGACACAAGAACGCCTGACTCTGACTCCTTTGCTGTCTGCTTGATGTCTTGTACTAAGACAAGCAACATCATGGCTTGAACTTGCAAATAAACACATAGGCTGGTTTCTTGGGAACAGGGATAAAACTAGGTTTCCAATGACTTTGTTAATAATTAGTGAAGAAAGACAATATGAAATAGCTCAAAGGTCGATCTTTTACTGTACAGGTAGTCCTCAACTTACGACTACAATTGAGCCCCTAATTTTTGTTGCTAAGTGAAACATTTGTTAGGTGAATTTTGCCCTAATTTACGACGTTTCGTGCCACAGTTGTTAAGTGAATCACTGCGGTTATTAAATTAGTAACATGATTGTTAAATGAATCTGGCTTCCCCATTGACTTTGCTTGTAAGAAGGTCGAAAAAGAGGATCACATGACTCCAGGACACTGCAACCATCAGAAATATGAGTCAGTTGTCAAGCATCTGAATTTTGATCATGTCACCATGGGGATGCTGCAATGGTTGTAAGTATGAAAAAACAGTCATAAGCCACTTTTTTCAGTGCTGTTGCAACTTTGAACGGTCTCTAAATGAACTGTTGTAAGTCGAGGACTACCTGTATTGTGGCTGAAAAGGAGAAAGATTGAAGCTCAGATTCAAACACAGACTTTCAATAACATATTCATCTTAGATACTTAAATCAAGGAACAGGTAAATACTCCACCATCTCAGGTAGTGGCAGCTGGTTTTTCTGGTTGAGTCTCTTGGCAGAATCTGCTGACCCAACAGATTTTTGTCCTCAACTGAGAAATTTTGCTGTTTCATCATCAGTTAACAACTGCAGTTTCTCCAATGCGGTGTCAGAGTCAGATGTCAAGGGATGAAGCGCTCATTTCAAAGAAGCCGGGCTTTCTTCGTTTGGGGAGAATTCGAGAACAAAGGAGGCTCATTGATGTGGCAGCACAGACCAAAGATATTATGATTGGAGAAGGTTTCCAGGCAATAGATGGACTGTCTCCTCCCAATCTTCTTGAAGCGTTTTGTGTGAAAACTGCCGTGAGGTCTAATTTTCATGAATCGATATCACTGTCTATCAAGAAAAGAGAAGCACAACCTTGTGAGTGATGTTTCCTGCCACATGACAGCAATTAATGATTCACATTTAATAGTACATTTTTTATTTGTTCCTTAATTATGTTTCATTTCATACGTCTCATGGGTACATCTCAGAACTTCCTTTAACAAGAAGTACGAACCATGATTTCCATTTCCTTATATATCCTCACCAATCTTGTTTAATGGGTGTAGCTGGCATGGACAAGATGAGGGATGTATAAAATTATTAATGGACTGGAGAAGCTGGACAGAAAGCATATATAGATAGTGGTTGACTTACCACCACAGTTGAGCCCAAAATTTCTATTGCTAAGTGAAACATTTGTTAAATGAGTTTTGCCCCATTTTATGACCTTTTGGGCCACAGTTGTTAAGTGAATCACTGCAGCTATTAATTTAGTAACACGATTGTTAAGTGAATCTGCCTTCTCCAATTGACCTTGCTTGTTAGAAAGTCACAAAAGGTGATCACATGACCCTGGGACATTGCAATCGTCATAAATATGAGTCAGTTGTCAAGTTGTCTGAAGTTTGATCACATAACCAGGAAATGCTGCAATGGTAAGTATGAAAAAGGGTCATAAGTCATTTTTTTACAGTGCCATTGTAACTTTGAATGGTCACTAAACAAACTGTTGTAAGTCAAGGACTATCTGCATTTTGTTTTTCTTTCACAATTTTAAAAGAGCCTAAATAGGCCGCATTTTGTCGAAAATCCCAAAGGGAAAAAGTGGAAATCATATTTATGTTTAAAAATAATCATTTTTCCTATTCAGTTAAAGGCAATTTTGAATGAGTTACAAAAAAAGAAAATTTGGAGCAAGTAGCTTGAAACCATACAAGGTGGAGACAAAACAGATTCCAGTCTTGCCTGATCAGTACTGATCAGGCTATTTGGTTTATGAATAAACAACATAATAATTCCTTTGGGCTGCTCAATAGCTTGTTTACTCAAAATTCCAGAGGAACTGAGGTGTTTAGTTTCATGAAAATATATATATTTAGGGTTTTCCTTCTTGATTATATCTCTAAAAATGAGCAGATGAGAATGCCTGCTCTCAAAACCTCACCTTTAAAAATTAAAAACAATTCCACCAAAACATTTGCTCATTTGGATGGGATTTTAGCAGGAATCACAGGTACTTTTTTTTTTGAAAAAAAAACAAAGAGACAAAAGTGGTCAGCATAGATACAGTAAAGCAAGCAAGGGGGTTTTATCAATGACCAATGGTCAGTCTAACAGAAACCCCCTGGAAACAGAAACTGTAGAGTTTTCCTTTCCTGGCCCAGTACAACTCTTTGAAGAGTTAATCTGAAAGTCATCCGATATTACTGAGTTATGGTTGAGTAAAATTTAATTAAAGTCTCATACAGCCTGTGGAAGGGTGTGCCTCAGTTTCAGTCAGGGTTGGAGCATTATTAAATACTTTGTACCTCAAAGAAAACACCCACTTTTGAAATCAGTGATACCAGTGACATAAGATTTGTACAGCAGGCTGCATTCCTCCAAGGAGGGGGAGAAGCGCTCCCTGCCAGCCTGATGATTAATGCTATTTCAAAACACCCACCAACCAATTACGATGGCTAGCAAGCTCAATTAATAGGGATGTGTAACTGCATCACTGTTATTTGGGTTTAGTACGCCAACCAGGTACAAATGTAGTACTTTTGTCCTGGGAAACAAAGATTAAACATCTCAGATAATAACAAGGAGCCCAGTTTTTGTTTTTTTAATGGGGGGTGTGTGTTGTCTCATAAATACCAACTTCATTACCGTGGAACTCTTTAATTCCACACTTTCCTTTGCCCGTTTTTTTTTCCCCTTTGAAAAAGCACCATTTGATCTCTGACCAAATGTTCTTTGACAAAACTCCCTGCCTTTTGAGACCAAATGCACTGCCTACGTGGAAAGATAAAGCAAACTGCCAACATGTTTTTCCCTTGAAGAAAACAATTGGCTTGTGGGTTTCCAAACATTTCACGCTCCTCCTTGGATGTAGGCTCCTCTACCTTATTCAGAATGGACATGTTTCTCTGTCATTTGATTACCGAGTGCTTTCTGAGTCACAGCTGAACATGTGCCCTGAGTCAGTTGAAAAGCATTGTATGTTATCAACTGCGATGCTGGAAAAGTGTCCTCTGGGGTTGGAATGAAGCTATTCACTTATGCAAGTCACCACTCACTGATGCATGGATGAAGAGAGAGATGGAGGGTGAACAACTCTGCACATCACACTCAGTCTTAATCAGCGCAGCACCCAGGCTACATAACTGTGCTACAGTCTCCTTTCCATCTTATTTCCTGTCCTGGCAACCCAATTTGCATCTGGCTCAGTGAAAGCATTGCTCCTTATAAGTGCATATTGACACAATCAATAGATCCATTCACAGAATCGCCTTTCATCCATCTGGGCATTCCTGACTTGGCATGTAACAGCTAGAAATGTCTGGTTAAGGGACTGTTAATTCATGGGCTTACGACAAGACTTCCCTGCTATGATGTATGGTGTGGCTGCAGTCTTTTGTACAGTGATCCATTAATCTGCTGCACTGCTTGGTGATGCATTGCAGTGGCTGCTGATTGTTGCAATGTATCACGTCTAAGTATAACAGGACTGTTATAAGGGTCTTAAATCTTTATCTGGGTACTGTTTCACTCAAGGGACTGTGAAATGCAAGCAATTATGCCTGCCTGGTAACTTAGAAGCTACTGTGGCTTAGTGGTTATGGTGTAAAATCTGCATCTGGATCTCCCCTTTTCTCTCATGTCTAGGACTTAATTATTTGCTACAGAAAAGGGAAATCTCTTCATTCAAAGTATGGACAATTATCATATAACTTCATATGCTTATATGGAAAGAGAAAGAGATGGGTGGAGGGGGAGAGGAGAAGAGGGGAGAGGAGAGGAGAGGAGAGGAGAGGAGAGAAAAACCATGGGTGATGAACTGGGAGACTTTGGGCCAGTCACTCACTAATACATGATTAAATAAAAAGTATTTAACATCTATCCTGCCTTTCCTCCATGATTTCAAGGTAGTTTGCACGAGAATCTTCCTTACTACAACCCTGTAGCAGTATTCCTATGAAATACAGTAGCTGGGATGACAGTGGCTCGAATTTTCCCAGTGGGTTTACATTAAGGACAGACTTGAACCTATGTCTCCCTAATCCTAGTTCAATACCTTAAGCACAACATTGTGATCTTAACCACAAGATCTTTTTCACACATACTTCTTACCAACGTCATGAGAAATGTGAAAAATGTCAACCACTGCTGCCACATCTCACTGAAATTCAGCTGTCCCACCTCCAGGCACTGTGTTGATGAAAAGAGTTTGCAATGCTTAATTTCAAAGTACCCAAATGATGTCCAAATGTGTGGGAGCTCATTGGGATATATGTTGGAGTAAATATGCTTGCACATGCTTGCGTATGAGCTATAATTTCTGTTCTTCTGTTTTTAGAGACTCTCTGTATTGGAAAGTAATTAGAAAAGAGAGCATTTTAGGCTTACTTGGAAATATTCCAAAGGAAAGCATAAGATAGTAATTTGTGAGTTAAGTCTGCAGCACAATATTTTGTTTCCATAATGAAGTTGCTGGGTACCTGGGATGAAGCAAGTACTTCTTAATTTCACCACTATACCACATCTGTAACAGAAGTATTCTATTAGTCTAATTGACAGGGAAACTGGATTTATTTATTTATTTGTTTGTTTGTTTGTTTGTTTTGCCACCCATTTTGTAACAAAACAACTCTGGGAGGATTACTACTAGGATCATATCAGTTTTTGTGCATTTGACAATCTTGCCAAACTTAACAATGTGGTATGCAATAGAAACTTTCATATTTTTCTTAATGGGGGGTGGTGTGGAACAGTTAACACAAGGAAAGTGGCTGATTCAAGAATATATTAACATGAAATTAGCATGTATCCCTCAGTGATATTTTCTATTCTGTTCTGAATCACCCTCTTGCTGCTCTTTGGTATTTTAGTTCATTACTACCCATGCCACACTAAAACTGAAGTGCCACAGTTCTTCAAACAGCAGAGCAGATACAATCAAACTTTCCCTTTGAAAATGCAAGACTAAGCTGGCACTTTCTGATATCAGAAAGATCCCCGAGGAGGTGTGGTGAGAACAAA
The DNA here is from genome assembly GCF_001527695.2 of Protobothrops mucrosquamatus. NCBI lineage: Eukaryota > Metazoa > Chordata > Lepidosauria > Squamata > Viperidae > Protobothrops > Protobothrops mucrosquamatus. The sequence continues at coordinate 783,873 of NW_015386211.1, read as the reverse complement.
TCCAGTCCTTAGCTCATTATATTTTAAACCAGCCTTTAAATAAATCAAACTTTCTAAACATCTTTTTGTTTAAAAGAAAAGGAAGAGAAATTCTAAAACACTATATGTTCTATATGTTCATTTTAAAAACTTTTGTCTGATCAAGGATTTCAAATCCTAATGCTGTTCTTTCAGTCGGGGCTGAAGCAACACGTTTAATAAAGGCTGTGATTATTTTCTTAGGAGAAAATGCTGCAGAGTGTTTTTCAGTTAGTCATACAAGATAAAAAGCAATAATCAGTAACCCAGATTACTGAAGTTATTTCTAGTTTTGGTTCAAACACCTGCTAATTCTATCAGTTAACAGCACTTTTCACCCTTCAATGAGCATTCCTCTGGATGAGTGATTTTTTTTTTTATAGTGGATCAAACTCATTTATCCTATCCAGAAGGAACACTGTCAATCTCAAAGTAAATCAAAAGCAAAAAAATCACTCCACCTCATTTCAGATACCTTCTAGCAATGTTAAACATATGCTGTCCACTTTTGATCTAGTACTGTTTATTATACAAAAGGAGGTGCACTTGGACTAATTGAAATTATCCGCAAGATCCATAATAAATCCATCAGTTGTTAAGTTACTCTATACATGGTTTTTTTTTTGCTACAAATATAAGCTGCCTTTTTATTTTGAGCTGGAACGCTTGTTGACCAGTATGAACCACTATTAATTTGATTGATACAAGCACAAACATTGATTTTTATGACTTGCCAACACTTTCATTCTTATACATTCCATTGCATTGGTTTCACCCTTGTTAGGCTGTAGGCAGATTAGACTTGGCAGAGAATCAGATCAATTAACCTAATATTTGCTCTGTCAGTTTACAGCTACAATAGCTCTTAGTGGTTGCTTGAAACGATTGTAGGAACTGTGTTTTGGATAAAAGATGGTGTTGCAAAACTGGATAAGTCTCAGAATACACATATACATATATACATGCAAGATAGAAAGACCTGCACATGGATTATTAGAGAACAAACAAAAGTATACAATATCATCAAGAGAGTAAAAGAATTGAAATGGAAACGGGCTGGTCACATAGCAACAAGAACTGATGACAGGTGGGCCAAGACGGTCATAGAATGGATCATCCCCCTTGATAAAAAGCGTCCACAAAAGAGACCTAAAAGGTTGACGACATCAGCAAGTACTCCGGGCCCAATTGACAAAAGAAAGCTCAGGGTTGGAAACATGCGGAAGAGGCCTTCATCCTGCAGTGGATAGACAATGGCTAAAATGATGATAATACATAGAGTCATTCAATTTTTTAAAGAATGGGAATCAAACTGCCGCACAGGAGAAAACAGCAGCTGATCAGCTGTATGTCCAGCAACAATGAGATGGGAAGGATTGTCAAGGCTTTTTTTCAGTGCAGCTTCAGGACTGGCTTCATCAGATTCATACCTTTTTGCCTCTGTTGACCTGAGTCAGTACAGAAATGGGAAGTTTCTTGGTTCTCTTATGACTCATTTGGATCGGTCCTTGTGGAAGGAGAAATAGAAATAAGATGGGAAGAGATACTCCAATGAAATCAAATCAAAGAACCATGACTGATGTCAGCAAAATCATATTTTTTTCATCCCATCCCTTCAAATTTTTGTCAGAAGCAATAAATCTACCCAGTCCTTGGTGAGCATTGCTTCATTTAAGTCAAACATCTGAGACTGAAAAGATGGAGAAGTCAGAATAAAGCTAGGGGAAAGTGGTCCTACTGGGAGTAGGCTGTTGCTCCCAGTAAGTCAGCAATCACAAATCAATCTGGGCAGTCTCAGTTGTCTTTGGGTAAAACCTTTTGCCTCCGTTTATTCAAATGCCGGTATAATATCTATGGATACACCTAGCATTTCAGCTTCTGTTCCGGTAGAACATTGTTTTAGTGGTTTGAGAATTTTTCTAAAAGTCTGAGATAACCGGTGAAGATGCTGATGCTGTGGAAATACCCTAGCACTCTCTGGCTTAATTTCACTTCTTCAGAATCCTTTGCCTTTTAAATTCATTTTACTTGATTAAGCATTCTGGAATTCTTGGAAGTTTGCGCATTCTTTTATGGTTGCTCAACTATGGAATTTGTATTTGTTTTCCCTACCCCATGAACCAACACATGGCTACTTTCTGGATTTTCTAACATTTTTGTGAGGATTTTAAAAAAAATACTTGACAAGGAACACTTGGTGCATTTTTTTCTGTTCATGTAGATAGAGCAATGCTCTATTGAGCAATTGTTTATCCTGTGTTTTAGCAAGAAATACGTTCACAAGTGCCTGTCTTCCTTGAGGTGGCAATCCTTATTACCACTTTAGATTTTAGGGAATTCTCCTTTAAATAATATTTCTTCATTTAACTTTCACATAGGAAATTAGAAGTAAGAAGTGAAGGGCTCTGTTAAGTCTCACTGATGTGCTAGCTTTCTATATACATGAATATATTTCAAGGGGAAATTGTATTATGTCAGTGATTCTCTGCACTCAAGGGATTTACCAATTATAAAGAAATAACATCAATAGGTCTCTGATGCCTCAAGAGTCTCAAATATAGACAAACTTTGATTAAACTGCATGAGTAGAGCACATTTGCTTCCCAGACTTTCAATGTATAGTATGTTTAATTTTGATCTCTTAATTTATTTAATGAAATGCTGAAGAATATATATTATTTTCCTTGTGCCAGGCAATTATCCCTCATAGTATTTATTCTTGATCCTAAGTGTCCATGTCATCTACTAGGTATTCATGTTATCTAACAAAAAATAATTTGAAAAAGCAAGTGATACCACCATATGAAGTGTAATTCATATTGTATGTGGTAACTGATTTGTGCCCATTGATTGTGTCATTATGAGTTTAGAACAAAGGAAATGCTTTCAGATGATTGCAATGAAGGAATAATAAGAGCAAAAAGACTATAGATAGGGATATTCTCAAAGGCCTTAGATGTCACTCTGTTCATACCACTAGTCTCTAGTGGCTCAAATCAAACAGGAGGAAGAAAAATACAAACAGACAAAAAATCAAGCATAAAATTTAACATTCATAACATAAACAATCAAATGCTTAGCAGATCCCAAAGCTACTGTCTTATACTTCAAAAGCTCACCAGAAGGTAATTATATTACTTATTTTCCAGAAAGTTGATAAAGAATCAGTCTAACTATAGGACAAGTTCTACTATAGGACTGATGATTGATTGAAAAGGTCTGCTCCTGTTGGCAGGAGACTTCAGGACACTTTCATGGATTGACTGCACAGTACTGTATAGGCCAGGGTAGGCAACCTTGGCTCTTTTATGACTCGTGGACTTCAACTCCCAGAATTCCTTAGCCAGCATGGCTGGCTCAGGAATTCTGGGAGTTGAAGTCCACGAGTCATAAAAGAGCCAAGGTTGCCTTCCCCTAGTATAGGCAAACCTGGAGCAGATAGTCCATAGATAACAAGGATCCAAACCATAAAGAGTGTTCATCATTTCCACTTTGAGTTGTACTCAGAAATTTAGAGGCAACCAGAAGCAAATGAACAGATGCATTCTGCATCAATTGAAGCTTTTAAATAGTCTTCAGTGACAGCCCCAAAAAGAGTGCATTGCAGTAATCCATATGAGAGATATTGAGGGTATAAGATGTCAAGCCATTTTGCTTCATATCTCTCACACCAGCTGGAGTTAGGAAAAGGTTTTTCTGGCCATAGTCTACACAAGCTGCTCTAGAAGAAGCCTCAAATTCATGAGAACCCCCCAGATCATGGACCTATTGCTTCAGATGTGTTATACCCCATCAAGATTCCCTCCAAAAAGAGATGATTTCCCTGTTTTTAGAGTACAGGAAAGGGAAGTAATATTTTACAATAATAAGCTCACAGTTACTTATATTGAAAGGACCAGAAGAGGGGTTCAGTTAGAGGTAGACCATGCCATCTGGTGGTACTGGGTTGATTCTCAAAACTTCACATTCAGTTCATTGGTTTACATATATGTACACATAAATGCGCATATCCATTTTCCTTCCGTACCTAAATCTGGACCGACATTTCAGTGCTGCAATTTCTTTCTTCAAAAATAAAATATTTCCTCTCAACGTGGCCTTCCAGTGCATGCTATTTTACCCCTTTGGCAAAGTTTGCTGTCAAAATGTATTTGCAATTTTTGCTGAGCTGAGCTCAAGTATAGTAATTTAAGCTGAAAGAGGCTGGGACAAATGGAACATTAGTAGAATGGGCAAATGGCAATTCACAGATGCAATGTCTAGTCCTTTGCAGGAAAACAGCCCTCTGAGACTTCCTGTCCTTTTCCTCTTTTGCTATCACTTAATCAGTCTAATTAAGTGCGTATAGTCAAGGCCACGGTTTTCCCAGTTGCAATGTATGGATGTGAAAGTTGGACCATAAGAAAGGCTGAGCGCAAAAGAATTGAGGCCTTTGAACTATGGTGCTGGAGAAGACTCCTGCGAGTCCCTTGGACTGCAAGGCGATCAAACCGGTCAGTCCTAGAAGAGATCAACCCCGACTGCTCTTTAGAAGGCCAGATCCTGAAGTTGAAACTCAAGTACTTTGGCCACCTAATGAGAAGGAAGGACTCACTGGAGAAGGGCCTAATGCTGGGAAAGATTGAGGGCAATAGAAGAAAGGGACAACAGAGAATGAGGTGGCTGGATGGAGTCACTGAAGCAGTAGGCGTGAACTTAAATGGACTCCAGAAGATGGTAGAGGACAGGAAGACCTGGAGGAACATTGTCCATGGGGTCGCGATGGGTCGGACACAACTTCGCAATTAACAACAACAACAAATCAGTCTAATTAAACACCTCTTGAAAGATTTATAGTTATCAAGGAGATGATCTGAATTGCCATGTGATTTGATTCTTAATATTTTAGCATGTGGCACTTGCCTTCACAAGATATTGTCAGTTAGCAATTACAACAGTTATAAGTTCAACAAACCTGGAAAGCAAATATTGGAAAAGGCTTGAACTGGATGAGTACAACCATTTTGGGGTTACATTCTGCCCACGTCTTAAGAGTAAATAAAACAAGGGCAAAGAAGATGCCCTCAAGGAAGACAAGGCAGAAGATAAATGCAAGGAAGACAAGGCAGAAGATAAATACCTGCATCTCATATCCAATTCCCATAATGGTGGTGTCCCTGTAATTTAAATCAGCTCTCCCATCAAAATGCTTGGGTTATTGGCATTTTTCTTTTATTGTCATCTTAGTTAAAGAACAGTTCTCTGTTGAATTGTCCCATTCTGTATATCCAAGATAGGTAAGCAAGACCTAGATGAGGGCAATGATATGTTTCCTGTACTGATGCCACATAGTGGAAAGAAAGAATTGGATAAACAATTGAAATTATGATGGTAGAGAATGATAAATTGGTGGAGCCCAGCTCTTGGTCTCCCTTTTTATCCTCACCACCACCACATCTGGGCATGTGACATCTAAATCTATGATGATTTCCCCCCCTGAATAAATACATGCCTTGACTGGAGCCCTGGATACAGGTCTATTAGGCTTAATAAGCTAAAGTTTCACGTTTAACTCTCTTTAAAAAGAGTATGTACACATAGTCAATGAAGCATTATCTTGCAATTTGCTGTAAAAATTCTGTGCATGAAAAAAGATAAAGCCAAATGCTATAATTCGGAGAAATTAATCAAGGAATCAAGATACAAACCAACATCTGAAAATATTGGAATAAATAGTTTGCACCCTTCCTTCTTAGATTTAGAGTTGCCTGGAGATGAGTAAGTATTGCTGCCTTCATGAACCCTGGATTGTTTGATCAACTGAGTATTTAAGTTACTTTATTTATAGATATGCATATCACCAAATGTCACACACTTCACATAGAATCATTAGATAATGGTTACAGCTCTCTGCAAGAACTGTGTCTCAGCAGCTCATTCTGCTCTGGAAAAATCAAGCTTCAGAAAACAGTTCCTGTGCATTATTCACTTCCCAATGTCTCAGAATTACAACTGTTACTGCTGCCTTTACTTTGCTTCTGAACAGTTATAGTGGAACTTGATGTAGGCCTTTTTGCATTGTGTTGATGCATGATAAATACTCACGAAGGAACTGCAAATCCTTCAAAGCTTTTATTCCTCCTTAAATAACAACAGATCCACTTATGTGTGTGTATGTGTACATACATAAGCATATGAAACTATAAAAATAATTCAACTGAATAATTCAACTGCAGGGATATACAATGCATGGCAACGTACAATGCATGGCAGTTTCTTTGAACTCAATCTATAGTCTTTCTTCTAGGCATCAATTCAATGCAAAAATTAGCATTTATCTGTATCTAATAAATGGGGATGCCATGGAAGGTCCCACATAGTTTATTAATTGCCATGTTGACAATTTTATTGTATTTATTTATATCCTGCCTTTATTATCTTACAAATAACTCAAGGCAGGGAACCTATCCAACATACCTTCCTTCTCCTGCTTTTCCCACAACAGCAACCCTGCGAGGTATGTTGGGCTGAGAGTGAGTGGCTGGCCCAAAGTCACTCATCTGGCTTTCATGGCTAAGATGAGACTTGAACTCAGCATCTCCCTCTTTTTAGCCTGATGCCATAACCACTAGATCAAACTGGCTTTCAATGAGACAATCATAGAGTTGTCTCAATATTTAAATAGCCTGCCATATTCTGTGGGATATATTCTATCCTATTTATACTGGATGAGTGACAGGTCTTTTTATTTGTTTTATCATAGGAAGATCTTTTCCTTATGAAATGAAAAAGGGCAAAGATTTCTCTGTTCCAAAGGAATGACCAACTTAACAAAATCCATCTCGATATGGAATTCAAGGGACCTCTGGTATTCTGGGAAATTTTCTGGTTGACATAGTTAACATTACAGATGATGAGATGCAAAGGCCTGTTGTTCCCATCATAACATCTTCTAGATTGTACAACTGGGCTTGCACGCTAGAATGGTTGTCAGAAAATATATGAAATTAAACTTATTGTGCCCGTGGTTAGCATCAAATAAGAGCATATTTCCTGCCCACATTTTGAGAGAAAAAACAGCAAAATGCTTTCTACTAGCATTACTTCTTCAGGTAGCAACCAAGTAGAGTTGTAACTAACCAATCTGCAAAGCAGCAGAGGGTAATGGATCATCAAACTCTTGAAGACCTCTGGCAAGGATTATTTTGAGAATAATCATGCTGAATTGATCTATATATTATAAATAATACAACTTTGGAATGGGGTTCTGTTTTGTTTCCACTGATGCAAAGGACAGGTATGAATAACACCCCCCCCCAAGATAATCAAATCAACCTTTTTGTTCCCCTTGGTCATCTTGTCATCTTGCATTAGGGTGACCTACTTGGTGGGTTTTGCCTTTTTCCTCTGTTAAACTGAAGAAAGAAGAGCAACTATTATTCTAATATATTACTAACAGAATGGGAAATGAGATGAGAACTAAGGTAATGATCATAGTACACATAAAAGCAGAGGTTGCATAGAAATATATGATTAAAAAAAAACCAAAACAAACATTGGAGCAAGTTACTTGAGAATATTGTATACTGTTTGGCTGTTCTGCTGAAAAGAACCATAGAAAGGGAATAATTCTAGGGACAATATGATGAAACCAGCTGCCAAAGAAAGCAGTGCTTTTTGCTTTACGTTGCCCTCTCTTGAAATGGTGTCAGAGATGAGAAAATATGTTCACCATGTCATTCTAGGAAGAGGCATTTAGGCAATATTTGAAAAAAAAAATCCTCATCTGTGAAGTAGGATAGCCTTATTGGCATTTCTCCCAAACTTCTCATTTATCAGATAGTTGGATTCAGCTTGCACAGGAGCTTACATCAGCTCTTTAACATTATTACAACTATTATGACTTATTTATTTATTTTATTGTTTATATTTATATCCCGCCCTTCTCCTTGCGGACTCAGGGCGGCTAACAACCAGATAAAAATACAAAATATCAAAACTACAGATTA